>NW_025779126.1:0-56575 GCF_021130785.1 Homalodisca vitripennis | reverse complement strand
CTTTGGCAAACCGTCTAATCTCCCTTAAAACAAACTTTTCTTACCCAGCCCACTCCCCCGATCTTACAACACCGGTCGATTACGTCTGGCAAATGTTGAAAGAAAACATGTTTCCGGCGAGACCCACCATCTAACATCGTTTAACTCACCAAAGAAAAAATAAACCATGTGTATTAGGAGAATTGAACAATCCCTATTCATAAATAAATGAAGCAAAACCTACAAGAACGGTAAGAGTGTTGCCTCAAACTAAAACAGGGGTCATATTGAACATGTTAATACACCGAGTTTAACCGAATTTTGCTTCCATTGACCTTGTATTTATTAGTACAAATCTATATATAATGTGGTAAAATGTAAAATCTATATAAAATCTGTGTTTATCATAATAAAATATTACCATTTCAGTACTGTTTATTTTGGCTAATACTGTAATTAAGAAATGTACAAAGTACATGTCCTATCATCAGTAGTTTACCTTCTATAAGTTGGCTGTATATTCCCATTTCCTCCCATAAATCCTGACCTACGTAATAAATGGTTCCACTACAAAGTTACTGTTGTACATAGTGTTATGGGTACTGTATGAAAATTGGGGAGGATTATTAGTAGTAATGTCCAATAAATAGTTTTCATCCTACGTTGCCGGATTTTATTTTCATATTATATCTTTCTCTAAATTCAGTTAATGGCCCTTAAAAGTTTCTTTACAATTGTACAGTTTTGCCTTACTGTGTTAAAATATATTATTATAGAATAAATCATAGATGAATCTGTTTATGTTGATCAATATACATATTTTTAAAACTGTTACTTTCCTTTCCACACAGTCATGTATAGTGCCAGTGGTTGCATAGTAAATTAGTTTGCAAATTTCTTATTTACGTTCACTCTTTTTAAATACATTGGATAGTCTATACCAACAGATATAAGGCGGATAATTCCATTCTAAATAATATAGGTACAATTCTATTTACTTTTCTATATTTAAAAATCAATAGCAATGACTACTAAAACGGACTTGGATTGTAGATATTAATATTCACGACCATCTCCAAGGGACGATATTTAAAATATTTTTTGATTAGTAAGCTCCGAGAGTGAATTAATTCAGTAACCATTATATTTACTAGATTTTTAAACTATTAACATATCTGGGTTTGTTTTAAATAAAAAACCACAGTTCTAAAATTAAAAATAATGGATTTATATTTTAAACCGGGCAAATATTAATAAGTTCTATAGTTTACAGAGATTTTTTTATCACTTCCATTTCCACAAATGCAATTGACAAAAACCGTTTTATGTCAAATTTTTAAAAATGTTTCTTTGGCAAAAGAAATCAAAATTATTATTAAAATATACTCAAACTGACACTCATCCACGGTGTTCTCTCATTGGCCCAGCCGGCGAATGTCAAACTGGAGAACAAATAGCCTTCTAGATATTACTGTGACTGCAGTTACAAAGACAAGTTCTAATCAATTCAAGGGCAAGTGAACACGCCTTACTAATAAACTAAAAAATTACAGCCACGTAACTTGCTCCACAAAAGGATTACATATTAGTTTTTATCATAACTTCTCTCACTATTGCCCTATAACTTAAAAATTAAATCCCAATTACATATTTCTTTCACCAAAAAACTGTCATTTATATAAAACTGGACAGTTTTAATATAAAAAAATCAACCAATGTAGCTTTAAAAACGCTACAACAAGTGTAATTCTAAATCACATCTTTGAAATAGGTTTACTAAATTAAATGTACTAATATATTGTAAACTGTTGAGTAAAAATTTAAACTATATTAACAAACACAAGATGGGCATGAAAACTCGCATGTTGAACCTGACACTGCAAATCACGACGCCATTGTTCAGTACTTCAATACAATGCAACTCTAACAGTACAATGAGGTTTGTTAATTTTTTATTTTGTAACCATCACGAAACACATTCGCCTCTTACTCAGTCCGGATTAGGTTATTATTTAAATTTTTATTGTATGTTAAAACGCATATTTTAATTTTAAATTAGCCTATATTGATTTGCAATAAAAAGGATGCAGACGTGAATATTCCTTTCTTCTGAAATATTCTTTCTCAGAAATTATATTATTCATTAAAAATGTATTATAACATAAACATGAACAATTTTTTATTAATTTAAAACAAAATCAAGTTACATTTATACTTGCGCTATATTTGTAAGTATTTTATAATTCAAATCTACCCTGTTGTATACAGCTTGATTACAATGCCTCCCTGTAATGTTTTTTAAGTACTCAATTACAATTTTAAAAACGGTCCTTGAGGAGGGAGGCCTTGAAAATTTTATTAATGCCGTTAACCTACGAGTATGTTTTCCAGTAAGGCAGAAGTAGCAGATCACAAGGTTTGTAAGATTACCTCACACTCACTGTATGAGCCAAATAGTAAATAGGGGGGAGGGGGGGGGGGGGGGGGGGATATGGGTGTAGCTAGGTGCTGGAATCAAAATTTATAGGTGTATTACGTTTTTCAATTAACATACAACATTGTTAGGTTGCGTGTGTTTCAAGCATATTAGCTCAATATGTACTCCAACCGTTTTGTAAAACGTTTTTTGATAAGGGGGCGAACCTCCTTTTCAAGGAACAATCCGTTAAAAGTGGTATTTTAAAAAAAAAAACTATGGCCTTTTTGACTTACAAAGTTCAAGCAAGTTTCCAGTTCCTATTATAGGAGGAAAAGAATTTATATATTGCTATACACGCTGTTTTACCAATAAACATTACTCTAATGTAAATTTTTATAATTTAATCTTAGGAGTCTGGCTATTTCTAGTATAATTATTAAATACAAATCAAACTTTTTTAGTCTCGTTTGAATGTATAGTTTAATTTTAATTGGATTTTATGGAAACAATTATAACACTATTTTATGGTATTGTTGAATCGAAATGTTATCACTAAGTTCATATGACGTGATTAAGGAGAATACTGTAGGTCAAGATGTCTGATGAGAAACGAGTAACAAGACTGGATGAAAAAAGCTAATGGGAACAAAGGACAAGTGGCGAGAGAGTGGAGGTGGGGTGGGATATGTGATGAGGAGAAGGAACAGGACCTGTCACTTTAATATTGGGACACTCTGTTACTTGAAAAGTGTAATGTTTTCAAAAAGTCCAACTTGTTGGAGGAAGCAAAGTACCAACTGGTTTATACATTGATATCAGTGGGTGATTGGAAAAAGTTTTTATTGCGTATACATATATAATAAAACTGTGTGACCTTTTAAGCAAGATTTATACATAAATGTTTACGTTAATCATCACAAGGAAAGTTGGTTTAAATAATTGAACAATTAGAAAAGTACTGGTAGGAAATGTTTGTAGTTTTTAACTCTCAAAATTAAAATCCAAACCATATTTGTATGTTACTTCAACAAAAATCACACGGCTAAGTTCAAAAGCCTTACAATGGTCTCGGAGTTTATACGCTTAAATAAATAATCATTGGTATTTACTGTGCTTGATATGGTCTACTCGTTAAAGAGTAATAACACTTTGTACCGTATGACGATAACACATTGGGGTGGTGACTTCTGAGGTCGTTAGTAATATAATACTAGAAATACAAAGTTTATTTATAAGTTCAGTTTAATATTACGAAAAACTTAAAAGCACCACTTTTAGATGGTAAAGGTAAAGTTATGTACTGCCACGTTGCTGCCAATTTGAATTTTAATAACTAAAAATATTTCTTCTAGGTGGGCCGAAAATTATCCAATGATTCTATTTGAATTATGTCGTTACGGACGTTTTACTTTACTAAACAATAATATTTCACTTCCCTTCACAATAGGTAGACTCACATACCCGGGTGTCGGGCGTCTTGGCACGAGACATTGAAGCTGTTAGTCTAAGAAACGGTAATTTTCTAGAAGAGGAGTAGAGTTGGGAAGTGGTATGCCAATTATTCAAACAAACACGTGAGATACATCTGCTACGTAAACTCGCCTAAAACAAATTCTCGCGACGGTATTAGCCATTTTAAAAAAATAAAAAATGATACAAATTACAATTTATAAACAACGAAACATGCTCGTCGTCCTTTAGGACGTCGCCACAACCTTTTATCTATCTCCATCAAGCAAATAAAAGATTATTCAAGGGTAAGTTACTTTTTACTATTCACATATTTAATTTACGTTACATTCATTTTATTACGTATGGATTCAAAGGGCTAATTTAATAATACGAAAAGATAAATTTTACTTTACGGACAAAGCGCGCGAGGTCTGATCGGTTACCTAGTTGGGCTGCTACAAGGGTTTAGAAGATAAAAATTCATACGCGTGCCAATTTGGTAGTTACTCCGCCCAATAATTTAGTTCCGGAACATTGGATGTAAAAGAATATTATTTTATACTGGCTGATTAGGTTGCGAAATTTTAACCATTGTATGAAATTTAAATACACTTATTTACGGTACAGAAATATCCCCCCTGTTTTGATTTCGCATCCTAATTAGTCGCTCTTAACTTTAAACATTTTCTAACTAACAAACTTAAATTTCAACCTTTTATTAATTACATAAATTCGATATTTCAACCATAACAATACGATAGCGCGGGTTTCAAAAGTTTCCTATTGTAATCCGCTAGATCGCAGGCCAATGCAGTTCTATGACTGCTCGCTTAGGGACCCAAAAATAGAAAATCAATTTAGGCAAACTATTTTCATGCAGTGCACGTTTGCAGCGTTTTAAAATTTGCGGGTAGTTGCATGAATAAGGGCATTTAAGGCGATTAAATCGTAAAACAGTGTAGTGTAGTGTTTTTGTTATATAGGCGCCACATTCATACTTCTTTTTTGACATTCATACCATGTGTTTTGTGTATAGTGTTTATGCCATTAAATATCCCTGAGGAATTGCGGACCAAGTTACCAATATGGATCGAATTACTTTGGAATGAATCGTCCCCTCACGAGATAAGCTAAGTCATACATTCCTTATTAATACTCGTCACGCTTTATATACATATTTACATACAACATCCTATACTATCTTACAGCTACATGAATTTTAACTCTTCAAATATATCTACAAAAATTCAAAATTCAAAATTTCGGCATACATACAAAACACAGACAATTTTTCCATATTTGATTTCCTTCAATACAAACAGTTCAGGATCAAACTTTGTCCTCAGTTCTTTATCCTAAGTCTATTTACAAATTCTTTTTCTATATTTTTTTTCCCTTGTACACATTCGTTATATAAAAATCACCAAACAGTTAAATTCCTGGATTTTATCTTTTCCTTTTAAATTTGGCAGCAAGCGGTTCCTTAAGCTTGGGATGCTACAAATTTTTTTTTTTTTTTATTCAGAACTAGGTCTTAATTTAATTTTAAATCTACAATATGAATCTTTTTTTACATTCAAAACATTTTCAGGGTGTTGTACAATACAAGTTACAGGGCTTAAAAAATATAAAAATTCCTATAAATTCCTACATTTTTTGGTGCTAATGTTGCACAAAAACTTTTCTACCTTATTTGCTTAAATTAGTTGGGTTCTAATCCATTTTACTATGGATTGCAACTTAAAGGGATGTATTACATTTTGCTCTGAGTACTTTTGTCTATTACTGTTATGTTTGCTATACTCCCTTTTTACATTCACCCACAGCTCTCTGTTAAATTGTTTACAAACAGTTTCCTTGGACCAAATTATCACCAATTAGATCATTTAGCTTCCATAAATTAGATAAAGCATTATTACAGGAATGATTAAACAGTAAATCAAAGGCAGCAAAACCTGTGCTTTCATTATGGGCGATGTTTAAACTCAATTGTATATAGCCTAGGTCATTATCCCAATTATTATGACTGTTGTGATAGTAAATTACGTTATTAATGTAGATATGTTTCTAATATGGGCCTTTCTGATTGATTTCCAATAGCCCTGTAAGGCGCTATTCTACGGTGTTCAATATATTTCTTAAATAAGAACTTCTTAAAATACAGTGATGTAAAATATGCGGCATTGTCTGACACTCTTTATTTTAGGTACAGAAAAAGTTTGTTAAGAATTATGCGGTCTAATTTATTACATATTTCAGCACTCTTTACATTCCCTCAAAGGGATTAGCCATAGAAATTTACTGGCGGCATCTACAACTACATAGTAATTACCATTGCTATTTTCTAGTTCTCACTAAGGGACCTAAAAGATCTATGATATAAAACAATCCATATTGTTCTTAAATGGCACAGATACTAATTCGACCTTCATATTTTCTTTGGAACACTTTACTCATTTTACAAACATTACATGCTTTCACTTTATGCCTTTATAATTTCGTCTAAATCAGGTCTATAAAAATAACTGATTAATTTTTCTTTGCGTTATAGCAATGCCTAAATGACCGCCTATTTAAGAACTGTGGAAGAATTCATATACTAAATCAATTAACTGTACAGGCATAAAGGATCTTATTCTTACTTTTTACATTCCTTTTGTACTTCAGTAAAATTGTTTTTTTATAAAATAACATAAATTGTTACTATTGCTTTTAACAGATTGGATTGATTCGCTGAGTTTCTTTTATCTTGAATGTTGATATTTTTCTAAATCTTTAAACGGTAATGGCTAATCATTAATTATCTAACCACAAATTATCCTTGTTATTGCACTTATTATTTTTTCTGCATTTTAGGCTTTATATTAGATGTTCGTTATCATGTTTGCCTTCGGGAGGAGTTTGAATGGCAGTAAGGAAATCGATAATCTATGTTTATCCTGGTCTGGAACGTTCCGGCAGTCACTGGGGCTCGGATCAGCTGTTCCTGTTGAACTCGCCTCAAACATACGTGAAAGGGCGTTCTGCCAATGCATTATCGGTGGAACTTTTTAAATTCAACCTCAAATGGCAAATTCAAAATCCTCTCGATAAAACCAACGGGCAAGTCTTCCTACCTTCCTTTTGTGATTGAGGACATAGGATAAAGCTTGGTTATCAGTTATTAATTTAAAGGTTCTTACTTCTCTAAAAAAATTCGTGCCATTTTTTCTATGCAAATTAGTGCACTCAAAGCTTCTTTTTCATAAACTGTATATTTTAATTCGGCATCAGTAAATTTCCTAGAGTAATAGGTGATCGGCTATTAATTCATTTTTGGTCGTTTTCCTGTAACAACCAACCCACTGCGGCTATTCCACTCGCATCTGTCATTACTATAAATTGCTTTGAAAAATCGGCTAACTGGAGTACTGGTGGATTCATTATTAGCTTCTTTTAACTTTACAAACGATTCTTGACATTCACTTGTCTCCAACCAAATTTAGCGTTTTTCCTTCTTAAAACGATTTAAAGGATTACTTAATTCGGCATAATTATTTATATAATTTTGAAAAGAAATTGGTCATACCTAAAAACTGTGAAATTTGTTTGGCGTTCTTAGGCGCTATAACTATTCTCTTATACTCCTTGGTTCGCTCGGGATCTATAGTTACTGTATTATTTTTTATTAAGTTCCCCTAAAAAAGGAGATTTCCTCAAAACAAAAACTTTGCTTTCTCTAGGTTTGCCGTTCAGCCATGTTTGTTTAGTCTATTTTCAATCTCTCCTGACATGTACTAAATGCGAATCATGGTCTTTACTAGTACACTAAGATATCATCACTAAAATTTATCACATATTTAAATTTTGTATTGTCTAGGACTTTGTCCAGATAGGCAGGACAATACAGCACTACCAACATGTAAACCAAAGGGTACTCGTTTTAAATTTATATTTACCTCATATATAGTGCTCGATGAGGTAAGATCTTGACTATCAAGGTGATAATGGACATTGCAAAAAAACTTTATCTTAAATCTATGATTGAAAAATATTTGTGGCTCCACTAATGATAGATGTTGATAATAATTATTTAAATCACCAATGGGGAAATTCAATTTTCTGTAACTTTTTATTTAAGTCGGTATAATTGAACTACAAGTCTGTCCTTTTTGGTTACAAAAGGGCTGGACTGGAGTAGGGCTGGATAGTACTGGGTTCAATTATTCCTCTGAGTCAGCAATCCAATCCTGTAGTATTGCTTTAATCTTATTGTACAGTAGGAGGGCTCATAAAAAGTAGGCCTAATATTTAAAGGTGGGGGGTCATTTAGAAACTTATCTCACTTCCAAATCTAGAGCCTCTCCTAATTTTGGATTAAAAAAAAACATTTGGAAAAATCCCCTATTAGGTTTTGTATATCAGCCTTCAGCTCGAGTGCACCCTATTTTTACATCAATGCTGTTTAACTTCATGGTTCAAAAAGGCTGGTTGTATGACAATAGTTATTTTATCATTATACAATTGAATTTAAAATAACATGAATCTCCATCAAGATCTAAAATTAATTTGCTATTAGATATAAATGGGTTTCACCAATACAATGTCCCATTTTAAATTATCCAATACAATAAATTTTACTTTTCCAACAAAATGTAGAAATTTTTATCTTAGCATAACAGTAACCAAAAAATTTTATTTCAGTGTTATTTGCAGGCAAAACATTCTATCATCTGTCATTCATTAATTTAGAAACATTTTTATTCAACAATTACGCTATCATAAAATTCTTTACGTAATTATTATCTCTCTGTAGCACCAGTATCTAATAAGCAGTTTGTTTTTACATTTTTACCCACTATAGCTTCAATTAAAGGCATATTTGTTACACTGTCTCATCTACCCCAACATTTTGTCTTAAATTAGGTTTTCTATAGTTTAATTTACTCCAATTTTTAATTACCTTACCATAGACGTCTCATAAAATAGTGTTTTTCTTTTCTTACTGTAATACTATTTATAAAATTATTATGTCTTAAATTGATGAAAACCGGGGAGGGATTTTTTTTAGGTGTTGTGTGTAATTACCAACTCCCCTACCAACTAGTTTGTTGGATTCCTAAAACAGTTTTTTGCTATGTGGCCAGGCCTATTACAATTGAAACATAACTTTGGGTTTTTTGACCAGTGAGGCTTACTAATTTCTAGGTTCAAACATGTGGTGGATACATGTTGTTATACATATGAAACTTACTTAAATTGTCCCTTAAGTTATCATTAAAGGTTATATTGTTACTAGCTATACACAATTTTTTCCAAATCTGTAAAACAAAATGGGATTGTTTTCAAACAAATTAACTTATTTCTATCTGTAGGCTTAATACCTCTTTTTATACAAGTTACCAAGTCCTGTGCACTTATGTTACTCAAATAAAAAATTGACTGAGCTCTTAGATGTCATAAGATGTTTTCATACTAGTGGCTCATCGATCCTTTGTGGCCTATAATATAAATGTAGTCTAAGTCTTTCAATTAGCCCTACAGGGATAAAAGCACTAATATAATTCCCTGTGTAGAATAGTTGACATTTGGCATTGACAGACATTACAACTGTATGATTTTGGCTAAAATTGGACTCTTTTGCATAACATGGTAACAATGCTAAAATTTCATTTTCTGTAAGGCTAGTTAACATTTTTAGTTTTAACAAAGTTTTCCAAAAAGGTTTATTAGCTCAGGTACTTTACTAAGCCATTGGTATACTGTAAAATTTTGTAATTAACATTCCTACAGGGTTGTTTAAACTGTATTAAACATATTTAAACCAGACATAGGTTGTACTAATACAATTCATTGTTTGCATTATAAATAGGCATTATAGGCAAAGTGGGGGTACTGGCAGTAGGCTGTGATTATTGTTGGTGGTTGTACAGAAATAGAAGCCTATTTGTTCTTTCACGGCCTGTTCCATAGCCTCATCTTGTTCTAATGATTCATTTAAATTGGCTTCTAACACTTTAAGCTGTTCCTAGGTTCACTGTAGGTAGCAAGTTTTTAGCTTATGGTTGTTCTACATTTACTAGCCTACACTTTAAAGCTGCATAAAGTTTACACTATGTACAGAACTTAGTTCTTGCTGGTTGTCTAAAAAATAAACGGTTTATTAAATGTTTAACACTTTTCTTGGAATTTGGTGATTTCTAATGGTGGAACTAGCACTGTTCAATTCACTTGCAACCCATGTTCTAATAATATTCACTTTTTTCACTGAGAAGTTTTACTTCCTGATTGTGGTCTATTTTTAATAGGCTACTAGCAGTAGGTAAAATATTGTTTCTCAAAACTCTGTCTTAAGGACTTTCTGGGTTCTTTTACTGTTCTGTCACTATTTAATTTAATAACTCTTAGATATCAGTTTCAAATACCAACTCATCTTTAGACAAATATTCTATTTTAATGGCAGGCATTGTGGCGTTTTTTCTTCTCTCAGTTTTCACCCAGTTGATGGCAGAGTAGGCACATCAAAAGCAGATTGCGCAATAAAAATGTGTACCGTATGATCGATAACACATGGGGGTGGTGACTTCTGAGGTTCGTAGTAATAAATACTAGAAATACAAAGTTTATCTTATAAGTTCAGTTTAATTACGAAAACTTAAAAGCACCACTTTTAGATGGTAAAGGAAAAAGTTAAGTTACTGCCACGTTGCTGCAATTTAGAATATAATAAATAAAAATATATCTTCGAGGTGGGCCTAAAATATCCAATTGTTCTATTGAAATATGGGTAACGACGTTTTACTTTACCAAAAACAATAATATTTCAACTTCCCTTCACAATAGTAAGACTCACAACGCGGGTGTAAGGCGGTCTTGTGCACGAGACATTGAAGCTGTAGTCTAAGAACGGTAATTTTCTATAAGAAGGGTAGAGTTGGGAAGTGGTAGCATCGATTCAAACAAAACACTTGAGATACATCAGCTACGTAAACTCGCCTAAAACAAATTCGCGACGGTATTAGCCATTTAATGTTACTAAGTACATTTTTTACAAACGTGCTCGTCGCCATAAGGACGACGCCACAACCTTTTATATCTACTCTCCATCAAGCAAATAAAAGATCTTCAAGGGTAAGTTTACTTTACTATTAAAATATTTACTTTTCCAGTTACATTCATTTTATACGTTTGGGCATCAAAGGGCTAATTTAATAATACGAAAAGATAAATTTTAGCTACGGACAAAGCGCGCGAGGTCTGATCGGTTCACCTAGTAGGGCTGCTACAAAGGGTTAGAAGATAAAAATTCATACGCGTGCCAATTAGGTAGTTACTCCGCCCAATAATTTAGTTCCGGAAACATTGGATGTAAAAATCTAATATTATATTTTACTGCGCTGTTTAGGTTTGCGAAATTTACATTGTATGAAATTTAATTAACTAATTTACGGTACAACTTCTTTCAAATATTGAACACCGAATTTAAACGATTTTCCTAAACAACCAATGGCATACTCGAATAAATTATAGATTTTGTGACATGCTTGGAAAATACGTCATTAAATTTTATTTTTTATCTATTATAATTATTGCATTCTTATTTGGAAAAACACCACTGATTATTATGGACTAGTATAACAGAAATATGTAATGCTGAAAATTATTATAACTATAAATAAATAAACTTGCATTAAAAGATTTTTATGAGGTTCCACCCACTAATTCTGAGGTACAAGGTGGGTTTACTAATTGTTTAAGAAAATTGTATATAACTACCGAAAACGAAGTTTGCAAAATCATAATATATAAATATTAACAATTTTTCTATTTTCAGAAATGTTACAAATTATTTTATTTTTATAAAACTGTCCAAAATTTGTGTCATCTCCGTTGCTTACTTTATAATTTTGCGTTTAAAAATTATAATTTCAAAGTATGACCATACAATTGTGGTAAGATCACCCATGGTAGATACTACGTTACCACGCACGGGCTTGAAACTTTAATAAATAGTATTTTTTCAAAATCAAATTATATCTATCATATGCTGTATGTGATGTTTATGAGGAATTAAAAAATTATGTGAGATTAAGAAATGGTCAACCACTAAAACATTTGAACCAAATATTTAATGTTTAATGATTGTTGTTTCAATATCATTAATGGATTTACAGCTTTCTATTTGGGTTTTAGCTCGTGGTTTTATGTCTAACATTAAATTAAACACTAAAAGATATAGAACTCCATTACTGTTGTATAGTAACAACTATTCTTATGCAAGCTTTAGAAACGGGAAACTTAATTTACTAGTAACAGTATAAAAACATAAAATAAAATTGAAACTAGTTATATAATTACTTACTTTTTATGTGAATATATACAAAAGATTTTAACGAAGGAATGAGGCAGGATATGATTATGACCTACATGTCAATATGCTCTTATATAAGATTCCTTCGCTTTTCAATAGCTGTGTTTGATTCCCGACTGACTCGAGGCACACTTTGACCTTATTAGAATTCTACGTCACCTTTAGCTTTTGAAGATATGTGTTTTCATTAATGTATAAAGTCTTCATTATAGTAACAAGAGAAATGAAACTAAACTATACCGTATTATTTTGATTCATGAAATTGGATAATAATTATGACTAGATGGTCGATGTTGTGTACTTTAAATTTTGACGTGTGTTTTTCTTACTATTTTTTGACAACGCTTTAGTACTGAGTAGATTTAATTTGTTAAGTATTAATCGAATGAAGTTAAAGGGTTGATTATTATGTGGCAATACATACACTTTACCGATTACTGAGTTGTGGTGTAATTTTGAGAAAATATGGTTATTTATGAGTATGCAGAAGCCACACGCACTAACCCATATATAAACATGAAAATACGCTCCAGAGTGACAAGATCCAATACAGAAACACCCACTTGGAAACCTTTGTTGGTGTGTAGAAGCAGTCCTATTTCTTCCAGATGTTTTTTCTGATTCGTCCTCTCTAAACTCGAAATATTTCCATGCATATAGTATTAGCAGATAGAGATTGCGGGCTGAAGGGCCAAGTAGTCGCCTCACACACACAAACCTCAACACTCATGGTGCCCAGATGGCTGCGGTTTCCGTCCCGTGTTATTAAAGTAACGCATTAGATTCATGGCTACGTAATATTCTATGAAAATTTTATTGTATCACACTCTTTTTAGTTTACATTTTTTCTTGTTATTATGTTTGCAATCCATATAAATTGTAACAAAAATTTGCATTTGGTTGAAGACGTACACTAGGTAGGTAATAGGGCGGAAATGCGACCGGCCTTAATCCTTGTAAAATGGGTTTAGACAAATATGAGTCATTGGCTGAGAACTAGCGAAGCTTATCAGTCGAGGGACTGGAAAGGTTTTATGTCTGACTGTCTGTCTGTTAGTCCGCACTATACTCTCACCCGTAAACTTGAAATTTAGAAGCTTTTATTTTCTATATAATACAACAGCGAGTTCAATGAAAGGTGCATGTTACTCCAGGGGATCACAGGATAAATACATTTGTAAACTAAATGAGTACAATTATATGAAATTAAAAAAATAAAACATAGTAATACATACTAATTATCCAAATACACACATCGTCCAACAAAATCTGTTATTTAAACAGTGTAATGAAACCAAACTTAATGAACATAAATGTTAACGTATTTTGTGGAGTGGTATTTAAAGAAAGATTTCATTTACATACTTAATATTGAGTTTGCAACTTCATTTCTACATATAGACAAGAATATGTCCTATGGCAATGCATGTCTATTCATGGTATTTGGCTGAGCGTCATTGTAGTTTATTACCAGCATATTCGAACAATTTTTATTTTGTCTGCTGGACGGAAGGAACAATTACTCTGGCTGTCTGCATGTCTGTCTGTACGCAGGACATGTTGAGAATGAAATGACTAATAGACTTGTTATTGTATCTAGAACCTCACGGAGCCTCTTACGCAACATGTTAATGTGGCTTACTTCTACCTCATTAGTTGATAGGATAATGTTACGATCACACTTATGTGTAAAGCTTTATTTCTTAAACATAATCACGATTAACTAGAATTATATTTCATGTGCAAACATAGTTTCATTACTTAAGTTTTGGTTTGAGAAGTTATTTAATAATATCTTTTTACTAGAGTGTCCAGATAACAATAATGCACGCCATGGTTGGTTTTGAAAAGTAGGTTCAGTAGAACACGTGGTATCGGCGTGGATTTGCTGGGCTGTTCCACCCTGTAAAACAGTTGAGGTTACCCACACATACTGAAGAAAACGACAATATATCAGCACAGTACAAAAGACGTCCTGTCCTCTTAGGGATATGCACTTGCATAGTGATGACGCAAATATCGTGTATTTAAGTAATATATTTTTAATAATGATCATTTGAAAAGAAATAAAAAAAGATATAAACTTTGTAACTATATTTTCCTACTTTAAACATTTCAGTACCAACACCAAGAGCTAACTTATATAGTTTTATTCTAATAAAATATCATAGAACAATTAAGCATGTTTCTATCTTTCTATTTGTATTTTGAACTCGTGTTTTTAAGTGTTAAAGTGAGCTGTTTCGTAGAATGTAATAACTAGATATGTATAATACGTATACAGTACCATTATACTCAAGTTAGAATATTTTAGTGGTTATCGATATATTCAGCGAACAATACCCAACATGTGTTGAGATAGCCCTACAAAGCCAATGGTAATTCCCTTTCATTTGCATACGATTTCTCTGTTACAGATAGTACAAATCCGTATTAGTTTATAAGCTATTTACGTAAATCATTTAACATTTCATTGCATAGAGTTTTGATAGTTCCTTTAAAAGACAAACAGATATAAAGTATTACTAAATGTATAATGTAATGTATAAAGTATAATATAAGGAAGTATTTTATTTACATTCAAATTTTGCAGTTTAGTCCAGGAGAAATAGCAGTTAAAAATGGTCAAATAAATAAATGTTTTCTTACAGCAAACTAATGGCACAATGTAGTCAAATACATCATAAATAAATAAAAAAAACCATTCCGAACCAAAATCGTCTATTAGGGGGTATAGGAGGGGTGGTTTTTAGGGGTGAAAATGGTTTTTTGTTTACTCACAAATTGCAAAAAACCATTTTCACCCCTAAAAACCACCCCTCCTATACCCCCTAATAGACGATTTTGGTTCGGAATGGTTTTTTTTTATTTATTTATGATGTATTTGACTAAACTTTGCCATTAGTTTGCTGTAAGAAAACATTTATTTTTTCATTCAGGTAATACGACTGGACTAGTTACAAATGCAAACAATTACAACTCAGTTTAATGTTTTATTTTTCTGGTTGTTTCTTTTTGATGCTCGTAATATTTTAAGAACTTTATGAGTTGGATTTTTTTAGATTTTTATTATATATTAATGGTTCGCTATGTAATATCTAATACTGACAATCATTCATTGTGTAATTATTTTTTTAAGTGCCATATTCGCAACGTCTTATGTTCCCATGGTTCTTCACTTACGGATTAATTGCCGTTGATTGTTTTATTATGTAATTTCGTATTTTTTTTCAAACATATTCCATTTAAGACGCCGCACTGCTTTAATTTCTAGATCTGCAACCAAATCACACGAATCTAAAATTTTGCAGTTTGGGTAAAAAAAACCCTAAAGTTATATTTTAGTTGTACAAAAATAACCTAAGAGATAAAAGACAAATCACTAAGTCATATTGGAACAGTTTGAGGTTTCAACGAAAGTAACATTATGCGTCGTTACAGTAAATTTATATCCATCGGCTGTCCTGAAATCTATTTCATGAATACCCACCTAATTACACAATATGTTTAAAAGATAGCATTTTCATTACCTCATGAATATGGAGATAGTGTAATGTATGCAGCTAGCAAACCTTTCCAGCTAATTACAGACTACATTATTACAGAAATTAATCATGAAAACAGTAGTTAGGTACTTATTTTTGTTTTTTTTCTCTCCATTTCGGCAAAAAGGATCAAATTCACAACGGTTCGTTCACAAAAGGATCCCAACTAAGTTACAATCTCAATAGACGTAACCAGTTTGTAACTAACTTTGTATAGCTTTGATTTACGGAATCCCGAGCATTTGAGCGATTTTAAATCTACCGTTAGTCATTTACTTGTATATAGTGTAGTTCTGAGTACTTTAGCATAAAGATTAGAAATATATTACTACAGGAGTTCTATGCGCAACACGCTCTCCATTCATTCAATGATGGGTATATTCGGATTTTAATTCGTGATACATATGTTTATACATGTGGATTATATTAAAAGTATTATGAGCTGAACAATATTTCTAATCAATATAACTCATCGATGCTTTCTTTTAATTGCTGAGACTCCTATAACGTACATATCTTCTAGAGGTCAAACTTTATAAATTCTGATTGAGTATTGACAAAATTAGACTCGGGATGATGTCATCTCGTCAGGGTTTCTGTCGCAGATCATTACAAATATTGGTATCCAAGCATTAGAAACAGCACTCATATTCTATTATCATAAATACACTAAATTATTTTCGAACACTAAAATTATTTTAATAATATCCACTCGGAATATAGTATACATAGTTGATAAGATTTATGTTTTTGTGTATGTATGTGTTTGTCTAGATTTATTAGCTATTAAGGATACAAATGGCAACAAGCTTCGTCTAGTTAATACAGCTAAGGCATAATATTGCAACAAAAATAAGTTTAAAATTAAATTACAACAAAATACAAACTTAGAACATTAAAATCACAGGTAACATATATACTTCAGTGGTATAAAAACATTATTTCCTTAGCCAACTATATATAATTGTTTTGTATTTATTACAAAGTGCCTTACTGCTAATGGTAACTTGTTAAAAATGCGTATTGTTGAAATTTAAAAATTTTCTAAGTCTTAGCCAACCTAACATAAATTAAGGCGTTGTCTGGTCTCATAACTATGATAGAAAAAGTGGTTATTAAACATACCAAAGTAGACCATTAACCAAGTTTCAAGCAAGTCTTAAGTCCTAAGAGACATGTTACTTTAGATAATTTTTTTAAAGATTGTTAACATGTGCATCTCAGCTCGGTTTGGTGTCAAAATAAATATTCAAAAACTTAATAGGATAAAAATAAGGATCATATAAAATGTATATATTATGCTTTAAAGGCAATAGTATGTGTCCAGTCTTATTTTCATCAGTTATTTTTACATAGACAAATTAAACCAGTCAACATTACTATGACAATTTTTTTATTACATGAGGTTACTTTGATTAAGATTTCGCTTTAGACGTATTTCATCTAAGCCTATAAATATTTTCCTTATTGTTATCCTTTTTTGTGTATCCTACTTATACAGTATATTTCCCAACTTCACAGCCTTTTGGTCACAGTTCAGGATCCAGAAAATGTCCTCAGTTGCCCGTTGGAACACCAATTTTAAATTAAATACTTACTATATTGAGTTTGCGTCTTTTCACAGTGATAGTCACCTTCTTTACTTGTTTTTAAGAATTCCAGGAATCTTACCTTTGTCCACAGACATATCTAGTCCTGATAAAATTTACTAAACACATTTATTGGTAGGCTTTAAAAAGCTACTACCCACCTCACTGGTACTATGTATACTTTGTTGCTTAGTATTTTTGGTAAAGTTATGTGGCTACTTATTATTGATTTTAACTGCAGCAGCAATACTATTCTTTGGTTGAGTACAAGATATTACACTCAATGTTGTGTGATCGATCACATTAGGAATTTCACATTGATATGGTAGACCTAACCTAAGTTTTGGAACGGTGATTAAGTATAGACCTAGTCATATGGCCAGACCTAGCACCAAAATTATGTCCCTTACGCCTTACCGTAATCCATTTTAGTCTTATTAAACCTCGTAAGCCTATTACTAAAAGGGCCCAGTTAACCCATCACAATCACAGTTCACATTTTCAATATTTACTGTTTCTACCACCTCTCGAAACGGATACTCGTTTCACTTTTAAGACATCTGCGTAAGATTTGAGATCTTTACTAGACTCTGATCACTGAAAATTTTAGCCTGACAGTTAAGGGAATATTTCAAGTGACCATTTACATCTAGGATGTTAACTTTGGTATGTAACTGGTACTATGTATGTTTAAATAAATTTTTACAAATTTAGTCTTCATCTCGTATTTAAAGGAAGAGATATGAAAAACAATCTGTAGTAAAGTTGAACTAGTTTTTTTTTTAGTTTGTTGAAATTTAACAGTAATTCAATAAAAAATCAAGGTTTGAAACTATCTTTTTATTTTACATTCCCGAGGTAAACCTTAAACTATCCTTCTTGCAATATTGATACTGTTATGGGTTTCATATTGTCAATAAAATAAGGAATAGTAAATACAAAACCTACAAATAAGGTAATTTAAAATTATAATGTTATCAACATTCTTTTTAGAGTTTTAAAATATATATTCAACTATAACAGTTTTTTATTCATTATAAGCAGCAACCCTTTTACATACTGAATTTTTTTGTATCTATCTTCTGATAGAGAAGTATTTAATCACCTAAAAATTACGAAGATTACAAAAAAGAACTTTCAAAATTTATGTTGTATAATTCCAAGTAAAGATCTATCTTTATTTTACTCACTACGCCGCAAAGTGCAAATTAATATTAAAATGACATTTGTCTAACTGTTATTAAAAATCAATAAATTTTTTATATAATTTTGTGTATCTGAAAAAGATATTCTTGCTATCGAAAGCCCTTAAAAATAATGAAGCTATACAATACTGGATATTGTGATTTTTCATTGTTGTGATTGTAAAAAGAAAAACCAATATAAGCTACATCTCCAACTTTATTGATGTTACGGTTTTTAATAATATTTAGCGAGTAATTGGAATTTATGTTACTAATTCTTATTAGTTTACATGAAATATTAAAAATATCTATGTTTTAGATGTGTCTAAATTATTATAATCGACAGCACAACTAAGGTTAAAATTTGTAACTCGAATGATTTTTTGTAACTGGACAGCAATAATGCTTAGAATTAATAAATTCTTAAATTTTTCTAAAGTAATCAACATTCTTAGTGGTATTCTCTTGGTTCAATGATGAAAAGCCTAATTTTATGAAACTATAAAATATGTTAATAGATACAATTTCACTTATATAATATATAAGCTATATTCGACGATAAACGCGTTTCGTACCCTTTAGGACACTCGATGTAATTATTAAGCCAAAGATATAAACGTGAATACATTGGATCACACTTGCTCAATAGAGGGATATCTAGAAAGAGAACATACATAGTATTTAGTAAGGCTGTAACATTACCCTAGTATCAGTAGGGTGGGTGGCGGCTCTGACTGCTGTTTACACAGACAACAGAGCCGTAGTAGCTGTTTAAACAGGTCGGACAGTACGTTTCCGGTTATAAGCTGTCTGAGCTACATCTCTGTCCTGTTCTCCTGTTCTCTTATGTCCTGGTATATTGCTTTCATGAGACTCTAATGTAGATATGACTCTTTCTAGACCTTTCCAATAATGAGAATATTGCTGGCTTGAATTAAAACTGAAGATTACGATTTGTTGTTGTTTGAGGTTTCCTTTATAATTTATTATATAACTATAATAATGTACTCTTTTACAAATCCAAGAAATCTCTGAACAAAATGTCATTTTCTTTTTATTTATAATGATAAATTTAGTAATGTTAAACGTATGGATTATAGACATATCAGATTTCTATTGAAATATGACATTCATTCAATAGAAATTAGATTAAGGCCTACTATAGACAAGAATTTTTAAAACTTGTAGACATAGTGTCATATTACAGTAAAATATATGTGCTGGGATTTACAAATTCGTTTCTTTTGCTATCTAAATAGTAACTAGAATCAATGTAATAAGTGCAGTCTGAACCAACTATATAATAGAAAATAAATTATGTATTTATCATTATAGCAAATGCATTAAAGTAAACCATACAAGTTTTTTAAGGGATAGCTGAAAGGCTTCATAGTGTACGGTTTGGAATACAAATTTGGTTTCCGTTACATGGAGCTCAGTTACAAATCTGGCTGGAGTACATGTTATTGGTACTGTCGATATTACAGTGTACCTGTGACTCCCCGTCTTGTTCCCTTTGATAATACAAGAAAAACATAATATCCTTGATGATGTGTAGAGTACGGCTAAATAACAACCGTCTTTTAGAAATAATTAGTCTCAAATTTAGACAAACGAATAACCTTCTAAATAAAATTTAAAATCAAAATTGATACCAAAATGTACATGTACTTCGCCTTTTCTCTTCCCATTTTATTTTATACAGATAATGCATAAGCAAATCGAGAAAAATATTTAAAATATTTCAATTGTAAAGTAGATAGTAAATAAAAATGTTGCATGATAAAAAATTTAAACTTCTTATTGAATGACCTACAAACCCAGCATTCTTTTTTATTTTTAAAAATTTTTATTTGGGTAACCCTGAGTTTGATGATTGTATATTTCACTCCATGGTATTCTTTTGAGCGTTAGCGAACATTTTTCTATAGGTCTTGTTGGTAACAATTATAACATCGAGAAAACAACAGAATAAATAAACTTGTAAACAAACTAAATACAACCATATGAGATTTAAACATGTGACATTTTATTAATAGATTTAGAAGAAAATGAAACGAGATGTAAATGTATTACGTGGAAATATGTCTGGATAAAGGTTTCATCTGTAAACTTTTTAATTTACCTGAAATTAATTTCTAAATAAAAATAATGAGTTCTATGATGTTGCACTCTAACCATGCAAATTGCTTGAGCGTCTTTGAAGCCTATCACTCAGGAGGTGACACGATGTCAATTATTTATTTGGTAATATCGATAAGTATAATGTAAACATATTAAGAAACGCTAAAGCTGTGTTAAAGCGAGTATTTTGACTAGGCCATGGCTGTGTTGGTATCAGCATCAACAGCAGCATAACGGTATTACAGTTGTAATTATTTTAACAGAGTCCATTTTAATTTCAGGTTTGTAGATCCTAGGTTATTAGAGCAAAATATAAATTTTGTTTTTAAATGTACTTTACTTAAATTTTATTAATTGAAGAGAAAGTATCCACAGGCATTGGGTGATATACAAAAGTTTTAAACGTTCTATTTAAGTATTAATTGAATGCTATTGTCTTCATGTGAAATAAAACAAAGTCAGATAAATGTTTATAATTTAAATATGTTAGCAAAACAGAGTTTTTTACCAAACATTTTTTAAAGGAGCTAAGAAGAGGTCAACAACCTTTGGACAGAGTGAGCTCCTCATAGTTACGTGCGTGAGTCACGCTAGCTAGTCTTTACGCTTGTTAACTCACTCCAAAAATATAAATCTAAGTACTTCTTTCCATCTTAAAAACTTGAATGTCAATATTTTTTCCATATTAGCTGTTTATATTATTGTACTGTGACAAATGTTTGTATTATTTGCACAATGATTTTATATTAAGTAAACTGTTAGTGTAGCAAACTTAGAAATATAAAAAATATACAAGTGTTTAAATTTTTCTACGATCTTATGATATAAACTACCACTCTAGCAGGGCATGAGATACATTTCATATTAAATATAGTCTAAGTATTACTGGTTTTATAATGGAATGGTGTGACGTAACAAATAAGATAATAATGACAACCGTACAGTTAAAAAAATGAAGTTTAGGTTATTGAAAATCGGAAAACACTTTTCAGGAAAAATAAACTGTTACTATACTTACTTTAGTTTGATAAATTTTATTGTACAAACAATTGATTATTGTACAATATTTAATGTGTTTTTCTTTGCTTTAGAATTTGAAATAGTATTTTAATAATATACTTAAATACATATTTTACAAACACTCTCAAATGATATAATCAATCTAAAATGATTTGTTTGTTTGGAATGCAAGTGAAAGTGATTCGCTCCTTGCGCCCACATTTACATAATAAAGGATAAGATAGAGAGGAACAGTTTGATCATATTTAATATTATAAATGCTTCTCTTTGTGACTATTGATCGAATACTAGTTCAGATAAAAAAATTAAAATTCTTTTGTTTATTTGCTAAACGGTATGTACGCTAAGGTTTCTTTTTTAGTTTGAAAGTGGTGTGATATTTTAATATGTAATGTACAACAAAATTTTTGTTATCTTGAGATGGTTCGTCACTTTAATTAAGTTTATTGAAAATCTAGAACTCTAAACAGCTTTTGCCTAGAATATTTATTGAAAATCTCTTAAATTAATTACTTTTTACAGTTGAAATTTTCAGTTAAAACACGATTTTGTGAAAAAAGAATATTACTGTAGTCTTTTTTTTGTTTAGAATGTTTTTAACTTACATTTAAGTTTTGTAGCAAATAATATATAAAAATTAATTGCATTCCTGTGAGATAATTGTTAGTTGCATATATTTGTATACTGTTTGGGAAATCTTGATGGTAGAATCTATGGAGAGCTATCATTTTATTTATCCTTATAGCTTTTAACGTTATCAGTCCTCAACTTAAATTGACGTCAGTCTTAGAATACTATAACCGTATAAACTCGGTGTATTATGGTTATAGTTGGGTCGCAGTTACTGTTTTATTGAGTTTACTCCACAATAACAGGTGGCCAATTTCGATTAAAACCTCTTCTTCTAGCAGAAAGATATATGTTTTTTACGGGAATAATGGCCACTATCCCGCGTAGGTTATTCCGGAAAACCCAATACAAACATAATTAAATTATTGCATTTACAATATTTGTTACCAATCTCTGTATACATTTTAAGTTGATTTATAAAGAAAAGTATATTACAAAATAATAAGATCTGTAATGTATTATGTTTGAATATTGACTTAGGTGCCTTACAACACAAGGTACAGTACACAATGAAACTACTGGGTAAAATATGAAATTCACATAGAGTTATTTTCCATTAAGAATTCTTAAATACATTCTAATGATCTCACAGTCGTTCAGTCTGTCACAAAAAACGCTTGTTGAAGATACGTCATAAGCATGTTATTGATTACCACATGGTTAGTGGTTCCACAATTGTTGATCTATACTCCCTCAACTAATACCAGTGTTATGACAGAGGCACATGCATTTCATATACATTACATAACAGTAGATGGATAACTCATCATAAAGTTCTATTATGGGTGGAATAGTATTTCAGGTATTAATAAATTCACTTCAATTTTTGTTTTTTTTACCTAAATCCATACAATGTTTTGGTGATATGAAAAGTTTTAAACATACTAAGGGATAGAATAAAGAATTGAGGTGAAGAAATGAAATTTTCTCTACAAATGGATTTAAGTAGACTATGAATATAGGAAGGGCTATATGCAGATAAAAACTGCATAAGCAAATGTATTTTAAAACATAATGGAAACTCTGAATTCTGGGCTAATTCAAATTTTAATATATTATTAATAGTTTTATTATAAATTAAGGAACACGCCTACACCTTTTGGACTCCATAATAATGTTTAACTAATAGTCCACTCTAGTATGTTTTGAAGGAATTAAATGTTTCAGTCACAGTCTTAGTAGTTTTTATACACTACCCACGCAAATATTTATCACCATACATTAAGAGTGTATTACAGGTTTTAAACTATTGATTTTTCTCCTAGAATTATAAGATAGTTTTAGTAAGCAGAACATCTCATCAGGAGTCCTTATTAAAGTTTTCGGGCAGTTTTATCGTTGCAATAGAACTTTAGGATGTCGGTTTACAAAACATGTGAAGTAGATAATTAGCTGATGGTGAGTTTTCAAGGCAGATTTTATATTTTCTATTTTGTTGAGAAATGCTTCATCATGTACAAAAAAATTATTATTTTGGAAAAAATAACAAAATTTTGTACAACTTAACTGTAAATGTAGACGAAGTATATTATGCATAACATGATAAAAGCAATGAAAGTTTCGTTTAAAACAATATATGTGTTATATTTACTTTTACTGAAGAACATCGTCAGACTATCAACATGCACTTTATTGTAAAATTTATTCATTGTTGCCTTTCTGGTGTTAGAATAAAATTGTTAACGGGTTGATGAATGCATCTTGGTACTATAATAGCCGAGGATAAACAAGCATGAGATCCACAAATTACCCTAATATAACGCTGGTTGTTACTCTAATGCAACCTCTACAATCTCTTCTCCCTAAGGGTTGTATGTATTTTGCCATATATGACACAAAGAAACGGAAAAATTATATACAAATCTGTGTAAAATATAATACACCATTTGGTAAAAAAAACTGTATTTGGCTTCTTCTATTCGTAAAAAAATTATTATTAATGTGCGGTAATAATAACTGACAAGGTTATAATTTATTTTTACAGGGAGTATAATTTATTTTAATGTTTGACTCGTTCAAATCTTATTATACAGGACGTTTCAAAAAAGAATTTACAACTTTGAAAATTCATATAAAATTTATTAAAAAAAGGTAAAGAGCTGGTTTTGGTGTTGTTTTAAAGGAAATCAGTTCAAGTTTTGACTCGCGTAGTCCGCTAGTGCCTAATCGCGCCGCACAAGCGCTAGTGACAGTTACGTTAAACATGGCTGCCTTCACTGGACCGGAGCGTGCTAGTTGTGTGTTTTCGTTTGAAGAATCGAAGTCTGTGACAACAGTTCAGCGTAATTTTCGTACCAAGTACGCTAAAGATCCTCCTAGTAGGCCTAACATTTATGAGTGGCATAGTTGTTTTGTAGAAACAGGGTGCTCAGTGAAACATAAAAAATTCTCAGGTCATCCAAGCACATCTGACGAAGTCGTTGAGCAAGTGAGACAATGTTTTGTAAATGACCCTACGAAATTGACCTGGCGTGCATCTCGTGAGCTGCATGTACCACATACGACGGTTTGGCGTGTGTTAAGTAAACGTTTGCACTTAAAACCATACCGATATTCGCTTTTACAAGCAATTAAAGACACTGATAAGATTACCCGTAGGAACTTCTGTGTGGATATGTTAAATCGAGTGGATGATGATGAACATTTCTTGGACAACATAATCTTTTCTGACGAGTCCACTTTTCACTTAAGTGGCAAGGTAAACACACATAACTGTAGGATTTGGGGCAGCGAAAATCCACATGAAACATTACAAACATGTTCGTGATAGCCCTAAAGTGAACGTTTTTTGTGCGAGGAAGAGGAAAGTGTACGGCCTCTTTTTTTCAAGAGAGAACCATCAATGGGATAGTGTACCTTGATATGTTGCAACAATTTTTAATACCACAGATCGATAAGGATGACCGAGAACGAAATGTTTTCTTTATGCAAGATGGCGCACCACCACACTATCTGACTGACGTCCCGGGATTTTCTAAATGACCGCTTCCCAGGTCAATGGATTGGCCGTGATGCGCCAATTGCATTGAACCCCGTTCCCCAGACCTGACACCGCTAAAATTTTACTTCTAGGGTTTCATAAAAGATGTGGTGTACGTACCGCCTTTGCCGACCACTCTACCTGAACTTAGAGCAAGAAGTTACGCTGCTGCTGAGCAAGTTACACCTGAAATGCTAGTGCGAGTCTGGGAAGAAATCGACTACCGATGGGATGTCTGCAGAATAACCAACGGAAGCCACATAGAACATCTTTAGTTTAAAGTAAAAAAAAAACTTGAAGTATTTTTCCTTTAAAATAACACAAAAACCAGCTCTGTACCTTGTTTTTAAATATTTATATGAATTTTCAAAGCTGTAAATTCGTTTTTGAATCGCCCTGCATACTGAGCAATAGTTACAATAAGGATTTATTAAAGTCCAGTATGAACTGTAATCTACAGCTCTGGTAGAGCGTGACGGTAGGTACGAATGCCTCATCAAGGCATGCCAGCTATCTCTTCTCCACATAGTTTGCTGCAATATTGCTCAACCAAGGGGTACATACTTTACAGTCTCTGGGGCATGTCTTAATAACAACTAATAATTACTTTTTGCGTTATTTTTCTAAAATCAATTTAAGGCTTAAATTAACGCTCTTATCGAGAAATTATTCCCCATCTGCCTGTAGAGTATTGTTACCATTATGACTAAAGGCAGTTAATACACAATATCAGAATATCATTTACATACAAGTAGGATAATGTGGATTAATGATTTTAAAGGCCAACCTTATGTCTATCCTTCAAAGAGGTGGATATACTCACTGTCCTAAGAGTAATTTAAATACAAATGTTCATAGTAATATGTAATTACTATACATTAATACATTTCTCGAGACAGCTAATTGCTGATCATACATCCTACATACTTGGTGCTATATATATTATATAATAATTATAAAATATATATATAATACAAATTTAGAAATATTTTTATGTTTTGGCATATCTTAGTATGTTGATTTTAAATTCATTTTCTTATGTTCAGTGATTACTGAGAGAAATTGTAATATTCTATGTTACTACATTTCAATTTGTAAAAGCTGGAGCTGAAAACAAACAAAACGTAAGTCACATAAAGATTATTGTGTAGGAGGACAATAGCCTTCACAATATCATTCTTCACAATGTCATTTCGCATGGGGATTAAGACTATTTTCTCATAAGAACTGGTCATTGATAATTTATAAATACAAGACTAAAACTAAGTTCCTGTAATATGATATTTTTATTATTATAACTTTCCTCGTTCAATAACCTTTAATTGTACACTGCAATGTAATTGGCTGTCGAAAGAAGATTTTGACATATTTAAGATATTTTATTTTACACTAGGTATGTAGACCTGATGTATCAGTTATCGTCTGGCCTTATATCATACCTAAAAATATGTATTTTGAGTTTAGGATTAATAAAAGATGGGAGTTACAGGTACTATTGGATATGAAGCGAAATAAAACAATACATTTAGTGAAATTATAATATTTAGGATGATTCTTATACTCAAAACTAGAGTTATTAATGCGATCGTATTCAAGGTAAAATCTAGTAGTTATTTACTTCATGTATAATGAATCCCGCATTTTATGATCTTTATTAATAGCTGATAATAATACTTAAGGGGACTTGAACGCTCCATATAAACACATGTTAAATTAGGTACTTTTGTGTCCCATTATCTTAGAAAGTAATAAAGATACCAACCTAATATTTTTATCACTTACTATGTGGTCCTATACAAAGCTACTGATCTATTTTTATAAACTTATAACTCTGTTTGGCCAAGTTATGATTTTTTTTATCTAGCGAGTTCAAAATAACCCTGAAATATAGACTATTTTTCAGTAAAATGAGGCCTAATAAGTCAATACTTGTTATAATTGTTTCTTTGTAGATCAGTAGCATCATAGATAAGTACTAAACATCCTGTAAAAATTTCAGCTTGTTATCTTTAGTACTTTCAGAGAAAACGGGTCATTTGTGTGAAAAATCAAAATTTTCGGGAAAACGCAAAAAAAACCAAAAAATTTAGATAAAATGTATGTTTTTTACAATACTTGAGCTCTAAAACCCTCCAGGAACATAATGTTCATCATTCTCCTCTTCCTCTCCAAGAGCTCTCCTTCTTTTCTTCACTCGACTTTCCTTGGTCATCACTACTACCTAATTTCTTCTCAGAAGAACTGGGTGGCACTACAACTTTTGGAGTAGTAGGCCGAGGCCTAACTGTTGAGTTTTCATCTGGTGAAACTGAAGGTAACCTTTTATAAAAACTTATTACCTTTATTGGTACGTTTTTTAAAGATTCCTTTAGGTCTAGTCATTATATTATCAAAGATCACTTTGAAATAAAAGTCTATAAACACTGAGTCAACTTCCAATAATAACAAAATATTGTCAGAACAACAAAGTTGCTAGGTTACAAACAATTTACAATAACAAAACAAGCAGACATCTGTCAAAACTGCTAAGGTCATAGAGAAACAAAACCTAAGAGTAAGTAAATAATAAATCAGTAAAATCAGCACTATAAGAAAGCTCAACACTGGATACAGCCGTCAATGGCGTTGCAGAGGCAACTGCAAAAATTTATTTGAAGCATTTAGAAATTTTTGTGAGTGATAATATTAATATCATTGTATTCCGAAAATGTCAAACTACAATAAAAAAAAAAATAAAAAATATATGTTAAAAATAATTTTTTTTGTCCAAGTCCCCTTAAGTAATACGAGTACAATCTATAACAAGCCAAATAAGATCGGAGTACGCTACACCATGTGTAGTGTAACAGGCTTCGCTTAAGTCCAATGCAAAAGTGGCATTTCATTTTTGAGATTTCCTGCGGACAAGCAGACAATCAGACAGAAGGGATATTTTAAAGCTCCTCAGGCAGACTGAAGGGAAATTAGCCAGGATACTTATTTATAGACTTCAATGAAGCTTTCTTAAATTCCATGGGTAGATACGTACTTTCATCTGACTCATTCTTGTATGTAAAAGTAAGGTTTATTAAAATATAAGTCTGCAGATAAATTATTTTTCGAAATATCCTACTGATAGTTACACTACATAAACGTTAGGCTAGTTCCATACAAAGACATGCACATCATCAAACATTACTATATCTATGTTACATGAAAACTTTCTAAAGAAAAAGTCAATAGACTAGTTCGAGATTGAGATATCCTGCAGATAACAGACGCACTGGCAGATAGACAGACAGACAGATAGAGGGGGAACTTATCTAGAACTCTAAGTGATAGCTAAAGAAAATATACAAACCTACAATTTGTTGCTCATATAATTCTCGGGATATCAGCTTCAGTTATAGGATTCCATAAAGGGACTTGCACACAATCGAACTCCATCTTGTTTATGTACAAATAAACTTATATAACGCAGTATAAAAGGACGCGATAAAACGGAATTAAAATCTAACTGACCAGTCCAAAAAGGTAACCTGAATATTTATGCTACCATTTCGAGTCCAACAAGACCACCTCATTACTTGTAGTACCAATTGAAGTAAAAAAAATATAATCATTACTTGTGCTATTATTTTAAGACCAAAAAAGTAACTTATTGTTTGTTTACCATTTGAAGTCCTAACAAAATATCCTCAATACTTGTGGTACCATTTCAAGTTCAACAAGGTCACTTCATTACTTGTGATATCATTTTAAGTCCAAAAGATCATCACCATTAGTTGTGCTATTATTTCAAGACCAAAAAAGTAACTTATTGTTTGTGCACCATTTGAAGTCCAAACAAAATAACCTTATTACTTGTGCTACCATTTGACGTAGTAAAATGTCAATTGACTGATTAATATGGAGATCTTCGATGTCGTTCAGCTAAATTCTATGGATTGACATTTATTAAAAATTGAACTATGTTATGCTTATTTAGAAATTAATCTGCATGTAAAATATCAAGTCTAAAGGTCCATTTGTTCTCGAAATATCGCAGAGATTATTTATATTATACAAATATATTTATAAATGAAGACAGAAAAATAAAACGTTTAATTAAAAAACACAATTTCTTACTTGATTGTACAAAGCCACTTCTCATGAATATAAGCGGATTTCCACTGCAATTAAAATTAAACGAAACACCAATTCCTGGTTTTTTATTCGAGTCAAGATTAGGGAGGCAACGCTTTTTCATTTCATACAATCAAGAGACGTTTGTTACTTGGTTAGTGAACATTCTCATTAGGGGATAGTTGGGTTGCAATATACCTTGCCATATTTGCAGTTTGCTCTTTAGCACATTCATCATCTCTAATACTCTAAAGTTGTTATCTGATTGTTATTGATTCTGGTTTGGTCAAGCTTCTACTTAAACACGAGTTTGTTGTTTTTTGAACCATTAAAGCTACATAATAAAGGCTGCTATTAAGGATTCCTTTTTTATTGGTCAATGTTTTAAGCATTAAAAAAGTTCAACAACACACAGTCATTCACTTGAGGAGCGGGATAATTTCTTTCTGTATTTCTAATTGTTTGTCTGTCAGCACGATATCTGACCTAAAACGAACTGACCTCAAGATTTTCATAAAGCTTCTTATCTATGTCGCCAGTGATGGTGTATTTAATCCATGAAATTTGGCTGAAGGTTAACGAATATAGAGTATTTCTATCGGTTTTATGAGTAACCATAACGGCAATGATAAAAAAAGTAGAATAATTAAATTTCTAAATAAACTGGACACAACCATATGATCTTTAACATAAAACATATTAAAACACGTAACCTAATACCTCAACGCACAAGTTTTGTGACTTTCTGAGTAGAATTATATACTATAGATATTATTTAAACTTTACTATCTAATATATAACACGGTGTAAAAAACATAAACAATGCACTATATACTATATCATTTAAGTATTTAATCTGTTGTTTTATTTTGTATGAAACTACATTTGTAAATAGTGAAAATATAGTTCTTTGATGGCGCATGTCCAAACATGCAATTTCGCTAAGCGTCATTGGCGTCTTCCATTCAGTAGAAACATATTCTCTTTTGTCTGCCGTGTTGTAAAAATGTCTTCTCTGTATGATTTACTGTTCATAATCAGCTTGCAATAAATTAAAGTCACTTTGAACCAATAAAATGGATTCATTCGCAAAACATGACTGCAAGGTAAGGCACCTTGTTGTGTCTTAGGTTAAAGGAAGATTACCGGATTATATAACTTGGTTGCGTGAGCAAACACCCCGTGGAGTTCTTCCCTATGGAACTGGAAACGTAACAAACAGCGTTTCTAGTGAAGTTTTACAATCGATTGGCGGACCTTGGTCCACGATGTATATACACTTGGCTCTGAATTATGAGACTGCATCTTACTGCTGTACCATATAAAACCTATGTTATCGAGTATAGCTTGGCTCCACAATACATTAATATTACACGCATACGTAGTTAATCTCATAGTCAAGTAACAAATAAAAAGATGTTTGTAATTAGTCCAAAATTCTTAGTTCTCTTCTTGGTATATTTGAGTTCTTCACTGTTTAGTAAGGTTTTGAGTACATTGCCTAATCCATTGGTGAGTCTTGCGGTACGTAAAAGGTAGACTTTATTTTCCTTTTATTTAGCGTGTAGTTTCGACCCAGAAACTACTCAATATCTAAATTCAATATCGAAACGTAAATATTTATTATAAACATTTGTAAATCGTAAGCATATAAATGAAAATATGAATATTTAATTATTCATGCCATGTTTTAAAAGCAAAGTGGAAAAAAAGGAAATTAAAAACCGAACCCTGTTGAACGCCATGAGTAAAAGCCAAAGGGAGAAGGTTAGTAGTTTTTCCTCTCCTTTTTCACACGATGTTGCTGACCTGGTATTTCATCCTAGATAACTCAACTATTGGAGAGACCACAATTCTTTAATTTGGCGATGAGAAGGGAATGATAAAGGCCGCAGTTAATGGCCTTTGAAAAATCAAAAACTATTATAACTGCTGCTTGGTTACCTTTGTTTTGTTTACCTTTCCCACACCTTATATTTATATTTTAAGGTGTAACATTTGAAAAAGAGAAGAAATGACGTATAGTGATGGCAAATGTCCGTAATATTATCATACTTTCTGTACAAAATTACTCCATAACATACAAATATTTGTACCTGTTATTGTACTTATTGGAGACAACGAGCTTCTGGGCAATCCACATCGTGAAAAGATTAGACATAAGAATAAACATCTCTTATAATTTCTTTTTCTTAAAATGATATCCAGAGGCCCTTATAATGAAGTGTGGCGTTTGGAAAGACATCACTTATGAAAGTCAAGTAGGTAGAGTGACAAAAGACACTTGATGATAACTCATCGTCCAGTAAATAATTCTGATAATGGCCCTGTTGGAGTCAATGAGCTTTCAGATACGATAAAACTTAGGTAACTTCAGTATGTTGGTGTTAGGTGTTTCTAACACTTTGTCAGTTATGTCTTTAATATCCAATAATATAATAATATTAATGTCCAATAATAATGCTTTAATATCCAAATGACCTTTTCCGATAACGCCACTTTAGACTTTTACAACTTCAAACTGACATAGCTTAGCAAATAAAATACATATAATTCATAACACACAATGAATCATATTGAAGCGTAATGTGACCAGTATGAGGACCAAAATTAAAGCACATGGAAGCTCAACGTACATCGAGTTTACATTTCGTTTACATTTTCAGAAGGGGAAATAAAGTTCTGGGGAGCATCCGGTTTAGGGTGTTCGGGAATTAATTTCTCAACGCAAACGGTGTTTCAGTAACTAAGTAGTAGCTGAAGTACAATCACTCATTACAAATGTTACTACAAATAATGTTTTATAGCTATACTAAAGTTTATTTTAATGATATTAGAACGTTAATAAACACCTGACTAATTTCTATAAATAAAGCCCACTCACTCGAAACGACCACACACGTAAGCAACGACCTAAAATAGAGATACAAACGTATATTCATAAAGATCTAGCAAACTAAATCGACCATCACCCATCCACCATCGACCTTCTACTGTATCGACTCTCCCCCTTATTCTGTTTGTTAAGATCCTCGCACAGGCCAGTGGCCCATGAGGATGGGCAGAATGAGGCATAAGAGAAGATCCGCTTCTCCTTTATAAAAAAAAAACTAAAGTCGTCGTTATGGTGTTGTAAATAAGGTTTGTTTTTCAACTCTCGATGTTATAGAAAGACGAAATTTGACATACACGTGTCTTATGCTTTCCACAGGCAAATAAAAGATTTTCCATGGATTCCAGTCACCTATAGGGGTTGAAATAAGGCTGTAACCCTTAGAATAATAATATTTTGTTTTGACTTCCCGTTATCCTAAAAAGTTGAAAAAGTATGAAACACCAAAAAGTATTAAAAAGTATTATTCTCTCTACAACTACTTGCACCAGAAATATCTTATACCGGAAGTAGATTTCTATAGCCGGAAATATTCGCTTTTTTACTGAAGTACATAGACTTTTCAAATCAACATTCTTATATTTTATTGCTGACGGCCATAGGGTACTGCTATTGGCCAATATTAGACGCCATATTTTGTCCTAAGTAAATTTGTCAGACCTATATATGTATATCATTTCCTCTTTAGGGACAAAAAGGTGAACTCTGTTACTGTGCCGAAGGTACGTTATACCAGAAGTAGATTACAATGGCCAAAAGTAGTCACTTTTAGACCTACGTGCATAGATGTATGTATGTATGTACATGTTTTCCTGATCAGGGTAACAAGGCTACTATGGACCGAGAAAATAGTTATATTTGAAATAAATCACAAGGGCCGCCAGAAGACGCTTTTTGATAGAAGTAGGCTTCTCAGACCGAGAAAATATATATTTTTACCACCATGGTAACAAGGTAAACTCTACTATGGCGTCTTTAATGTATAACTGGTTCCAATCAGAGATAATTCTTCACATGCTAAACCGAAAATCAGGGCTAGTGGTAGTTTTGTTTACAATTTGAACCTATTAACGATAACAATTTAACTAATATATAATATCGACATATTAACTTTTTATTTTGAATTATTATAAGCCATCAAAACTCATCATATTACATCACAAGATGCTTTTGATAAGATTTTTACTGGCTTGGTATTCTTACCCTCTGGACTAAAATAGTTCATATGTTACTGAAATTGTTGGAACTATTTTTTGTTTTATTGTAATAATTGTGATGGACTGTATATTTTGTGTTTGCATATAAATATGTATGTGTTATTGTAACTAAATGTATTGTATATTTTTGAAGAAAAATAAATTATTATTATTATTATTCCTAAAAATATTTATGAATGGTTCAATACACTATGAATATTTCAACTGGTACAAGTAAAAAATGTTTCTTTCTCCTACATTAGGGGCCCAAAGTATTGCTCATTCAACTTAAATTCGAATTATTGTGAAGTGGATTAGAAGATTATAATATATTCCAGTGATCATAATTTATTTGAGGATATTTTATTTTGCCATTTAAAAGGATGGAAAGACGTATAGGCCTACCACTGTCCGGTCTTTTATCGCCTAATTAAATGTACTTACGTACCTGAATGCCTGAATTCAGTCGTAGTTTGTTTGAAAACTTGTGGTAGAAAGTAGCTCGTATTTTGGACAATTTACAGAAAAGGAAGAAAGTGCTGTCAGTGACGATGAGAACATAATGGACGAAGTGCAGAGCCGTGACGAGAATCGTGAAACCAAAGAGTCTCTGTGCGAGAAGTGGAGACATTTTAGTGTTACCTCGATAAAATCGGTCAATATCTTTTGGGAATGTTCATTTAGGCCTATATGTTGTATTGCTTTATATAGACTAAGATGTACTCCAACCTGGAATATGCAGCTTTTTATATTTGTTTATGGTATGTTGTACAAAATATGTTTGTAACAATGTATGCCTGGGATGGTTGACATTTCTTGTCTACTGGCTGGAACTCGCAACACTTTATATAATCAGCAATCTTTTTATAATCAGCAAACTGTTGAAAATCTTACAGAATTAATGCACGATTGTGGTTGGTTATTAATTTAGTTTCCTTAAGGGAATTAGTTGTTAAAGTTTCTCCAATTATGAAACTTTTGAAAATAAATACTATAATAATATAACATTTCAGGGTTCCAAAAATTTTTTTGTTTTCCTTTGAATTATTAAGTAAAAAAGTGTATAACACAAACTTATAGAGATCAAAATAAGATTTTCTATAGAAAAACATTTAGAATCTTAAAGGTTTGAGAAGGATTCTTTACATATAATCGACATTGCGCCAAAGTACTGAATGTCTACGAATACAGCCTATTGGTTGAAATTGTAACACTGTGACACCACAATAATGTGTAAAATCGTATCTAACCATCTAATTAGTTTCACCACAATTCTTGAGAGAAGGGTTACACATGGACTCGTAACACAAACAAACATAATCTAGTAAAAAAGATAAGTCGATGTTGAAAAACTTTTGAATATCTCCAGAGTTAACACAAAAATAATACACATTAAACAAATTGGTTCTGCATCATAAAGTGCATTTGGCTTAATTTGCATTACATGTTCTTTACACTTTTCTGAATCATTAAAAACTTGATAATATTTGTTAGAATATATTGCTTGATTTTTTTTAAAATTAGGGCTCTTAACTTTAGATTTCTTACTACACCAATTTTAGCATATTAATCAATCATTAATAAAAATAAATAAAGTTTATGTTTGTAAAAAACGAAATAAATATGTGTAATAATAAGGGCGCCACTAAAAACAATGTGTGGATTAATCTAAGAGCTACAGGTCAAAATTGTTTAATAGCTAAGTTTCTAGAGGACAGGGAGTACATTCTTTATTGATAGATTGCAGAATTCTTATATAAGATTTGTGTATAGCCTAAAAAATTGATCACGTCAGATAGTATCACAGTGCAGCTAGGTTCCTTCGGGTGAAGTGTATTTTCAGGAATCAGGTAGATTGCCTTAATCACAAGATGTTGCTGATGGGATAGCCTTCTTACCTCATGGGTATGCTGCAGATCCAGGCTAAGATTAGGGATGTCGCACTCGAAAAGACGCCATGCTCGAGGTGCCTAGGGTCAGTCTATAGATGGGGAGGAGTGGATTTGGATACTTTGCAACAACACAGATTTACAATAGAGTTCCGCATAGCCTTATGGTGTATGGATACACCTCGTTCATAAAAAGTCTTAGACTAAATTTATAGGAGTGTTTTGCTCCTAAATAATTGTTTTCTTTTTCATGTATTAGCTATTTTATCTTAATTTTTGTATTACTCTGGGAATGTAAACGTATGTGCCTCTATTTTTAAAATGTATTACTCAAGTTATTTTGAAAAACAATACTTCAATGTTGAATATCGCTTCAAATACAGATGTTATTTTATCGTCGTACAAAGTAATCTTTATTAAAGCGATAACTGCATCTTCAGTTTGATATTTCAAGATGACTACCTCAAATACAATTTACTATACTGTAAGGGATACATCATTATTGTCAGGACCTAACATATTTTCATAGATGTAATGATATCATACGAGTAAATCCATTTCAACACTTGGAGCATGGCTGATGGATTACTTCAGCATTACAGCAGCGGTACATCATACTGCAGTCGACCAAGCTCTCAGGGTTTATAAACTTAACCCTTCTATATAGATACATTTTTTATCGTTAATCCAAAATATATATTTTGAAATATGTGCAATTAAAAACACAAATTTAATCAAAATTTATAATATATTATGTCTTCTGTGTGACAAAACTGCTTATCAAATGTTAAGGTAAGAGGATGAAGTAACACAATTGTAGAAACATCATTTCTGTTTTGAGTTTTACTTTTTTATTGAAACATTGTTACTTATATTCTAAGCATGTCGAGTAGAAGATTCAATTACATTTGAATGTGTTTTTAAACAAAATTGTAATATGTTTAAATATTTATTTAATCTTTGAAATTAACTTTTTAATATTTTTAATATTTGTACAAAAATAAATACTATATAACACATCGTGTAGTATTGAAAGTAAAGAAACATCAAGTGAAGAAACATTCAAGTAAAGAAACACATAGCTTTTAGGTGTTTGAAATATATTTTTTTTTTAATTTAAATCCAGTATATACTCGTAATTGTTAGTACAAATATTAACATTCTTTATTTAAAGTTGTTGTTAGCGATGGAACGTTTACAAAAATAATATGATTTCGAACATTTGTCATCGTTATATATTACACAATCTAACACTACATTCGAGGACTGAAATATCTGCACACACGTTACATAAGAACAGGAAAATGTGTGACACTGGCTTAACAATGTGCGTATTTTAAGGACTAGTTTTGTCAGATAATTGAAAATTGCTGGTAGTGATAATGAGTGTCACATTTATTTTATGAATTACTATGGAGCACAAATATCTTAAAACCCAAAATAACTTAAGAAAACCAGATAATTTTACTATTTATGTTAAGAGATTTTGATTATATATATATATATATATATATATATATGTTATTGTTTGATATATTCTTTTATAAAAACACTAGCGGGCCCGGCGCGCTTTGCTGCGCATTTCAATAATTTTTTTGCAAAAGTTGCCCGCGGCTTCGCACGCAATTTCCCGTTGAAAACAGTACACTATATTCACTTATTCTTTTTCTATCACATTCTAAACATTGCTGAGATAATTGATAGTCGTTCCATCGTGAGCCTCTTGGGCGTATTAAGAAGGTATGTACCATATTCCTGCCTCTATCTAGCTGTTACCCACGGCTTCGCACGCAAATCTTAAGAACCGAAGTCCTTATATTACTTAGTAAATTTTTTTTTTACTATAATAAATTTTAGATTAAATTAGTTATATCTCCGATGCCACGATTGAGCTTGCTTTGTTGTCTCGATCGAAGAGAATATGTACACACGGAGTTTTGAGAACCATACTTCTGTCAAAAAAAACAACTAAGGTTGATTTTATAACATTCTTTATATTTGTAGCCAACGTAAGATAGTAATTATGATATCTGCATTACTCTTCTGATCAAGCATGAGCATGGTTTATATTAAATAAATATTGCAGTTAAAGGTGAATTTTTACGTCAAATTTGAATTGTATTATCTGGATAGTAAAGTCTATGTTTAACAGTGATTGCAAAAACAGTTTAAACAAAATTTGTCGTTTCTCTTAAGCTTACTCTATGCTTTAAAAAAACTATAAGTGTAATATATGTTTACAAAGAAACAGCTGATTAAAAATTTGAAAAGACGTTAACATATGTTTGCTGCAATGCATTTCTTATGGGTATTTCTGTAAACCAGTGGGGCGGAATCCTGAATCGGGAAAGGGGATGGGCATAGCTTATAAAACCTTCTCCGTGGAAAAATACATATACGTACAAATTTTCATCATGATCGGTCCAATAGTTCACGATTCCATAAAGGACAAACATACAAACATTCATTTATATATATATAGATATGAAAAACTGTAAAATAAATTACGTGCGTTAAAATCATACTTAAATTTTACGCCAAGAAACAACCATTGATTCCAATATCGTTATATTTTGTTGCCAATAACCTTATTCACCAATAACAAAATTTATATTTGTCTCAAAATATATATTATTGGTCTTTTAACAATGACAAGACAGATTGCGTTAAATAGCTGTATGATCTGATCTTATAATAAGTGTATCGCTATAAAAGTTTGAATTATTCAGAGAATATTGGGGATTATGAAAAGTTAAAATTAAAAATAGTTAAAATTATGCAACCACAAATACAATCAAAACAAAATATATCAAGATTGTTAATTTGAATTTGTCTAATAGACGTAAATGCAGTGTCGTGAGAAATTAATATCCTGCAACCATTTAGATGTTTCTTATATAATTAACATAATATTATGTCCAAACACTATTCAATGCAGAAGACCATTCTTTATTTTCTTTGTGAAAATGGCAAACCTGCGAATATACTCCTTATTTTTAAAACTCTTAAGGCCGAAAGTGTTAGAGTTAAGAGTAGACAGTTACAGAATGACAGCTTCAGCGAGCAGCATTACAGCAGCAGACAATAGGAGCTGTCGTGCTTCTGTCCTTAGTGATAAGTAATGATACATCTGGAGGACAACACTGTTGCGTCAGAGCCGCTCCCGTTCGTCATTTTTCCATGTTCCTATTTTATAGCAAAGCACGTACATTTCAAGTTTATTGCGTTTATACTTACCACTGCGTGAATCGTCGTTTCTATACACATAGAAATAATGTCAGTTACGTATATATTTTTTTTTAATTCTACACATACTCTTTTAACCCATTTTGGGAACTTTATTAATTAAATATTCAGATCAAAATAATGCAAATATGGCGGTTGTGGAATAATTTATTTACTGGAAACCCCATTTGTTGAGGCTTTATTTTATTTATACTATTTGTGACTTTCTTAAATCAATATTATAGCTAGCTCATCTTCTGTTAATACACCATTTTTCTATTACACCAATTTCTTCTCAAATTTTGTTAGGAAGTGTTAGAAACCAGTTCTCCAAATCCGTGTTTATTACTATAAAATTCCATCAATCTAAATTGAATCAATAATTTGCACTAATACTTGTATGCCACCAAATCACTATTGAGATTTTAAATTTTTGTCAAAAAAGAAAACAACAGTCAAAATATCTGCTCAATCATAAACTAATGATCTAAACATTTTCTTGAAAAAAATCCTGCTAAACCACTTTCTCAAAATTTGATCCAGTTATCCAACCAATAGATCAAGTTATACAACAAAAAGTGCTTAATTAAACTACCTTTTCCAAACGTAGGAATAATGTTTTCCTTTAAAAAAGTTAGTTAAAATAAAAGATTATGAATATTATAACGAAATATATATATCAAAGTCCTCGATGTAGTTTATTATTCACATGTTTAGTTACATAATTTTTATTTAATGATCGCGGAGTAGAGTTAAATAGGAGAAACCCTTATATTAGGATATAAAACCACACAAAGTTAAAATAAAATCTTTTTAATCTCAGCTTTATAGCACTTGTTTGATACTCATACAATTATTATGTGTACATATATATATTATATAATATATATATATATATATATATATATATATATATATATATATATTAGGTATTCAATAGGTTTACAAATATTATTATTGTATAACTTTATCTTTGCTGTAAGTGTTACCCAGGAGACTGATTGTTTGCTAATGTTTGCTAATGTTTAGCCGAATTCTACGAATTGCATCATCGAGCTAGATGTTGTTATTTATAAATGAAAATTCAGGCGAAATTTCAAGTCTATATTCCAGTTCATTTTCGAGATATTGTGCGTACAGACAGTTAGATGTGTAGATAGATAGAAACAATAAATTAAATTTGTCCAGTTCCTCGAACAATAGGCTTTGCAACACTTGGTTAAAAAAGTGGCCAGCTATAGTTGTTTAGCCATGTTTTTGTTTACAACCAGATGAATGAATTATGAACAATACTTTTTCTTGTTTTTTATGTTATCGCAAAACATTACACGAAGCAATGTAGTGGAAAGTACTTTCAAAGAGATATATGATTTCACATTAAGAGGAATAACATACTTGGTATGTCATGAGAACTAAATTGTATTGCACAGATTCATACGAACTACCAAGGATGCGTTTGGATAATAACAATGGTAAACAATACTTTGTGTTAACTTGCGGATCTAAATACAATTAAAACGTAAATTATCATACAGCTAAAATATAATTTTAAAGTCACTACCATTCTATATTAATTGGGTATTTTATAGATAATGGTGGTTACAGTACTAATGTATCTAGGATTTATGGACAGGATTACTTCGACCAACTGTTTTTATATTTATATTCTATGTTTGTTTTATTCAAATAAAATCTTGCACAAAGCCTAATCTCTAATTATTCAGTATTATGATAATAATAACATTAGTCTGGTAGTTCTCGCGACTGCTGTTTCATGCCTTTGAGTCACTAGTCTGATGTAAGCTCAACAGGTTCTTAAAAAATCCAGTTGCAAAATAATGCAAAAACCAGAATAATGACGACTTGAGAATACTTGTAGGACATAAGGCATAACATTTTTGGGGAACTGAAAGGACAAAACTATACATAGATCCCGAAATAATAGTATAATAGTCTCAATAATTCTGAAGCTGAAGTTATTTCGAAAAGTTCTTAGTTATTCTCTCCAAATAACGTAATCACAGTCGATTATAAAACAGTGACAGTCGGCTATATGATCACCTAACTGGATACAGATGAAACACATATAGAGTATTTATGATCTAACTTAGATGTACACCTTGTAGCAATACCCCTTTCTATTATTATTATTATTACTACCTTTTTTGCAATTATTACATGATTTTTGGCAATATTCCCTTAAAAATGATTTTTTTTTATTTTTTACTATGCATTATTTTATGTAATTTAATTTTAGATTCCGGATCATTTTTACTAGTGATTTTGTTATAAAACGGGCTAAAAAATAAACATTCACAAAAGTTGTAAAATAAAAAATAATATAATTAAAATTAGCTAAGCAATTTACGTTCTACAAGTTTACTTATCAACTCAGCTTACTTATCAACTTTAAAGTATAGAAAAGTGCTTACTAAATCAGTATTTTTTATTATATTTTATATACGTTTTTATATATAATCTTAGCACATGTAAAAAAATATTAGTTACTCTGAAAAATAATTGTTAATTCAACTACAGTCACCAATGAAATGTATGTATATTAGAAATTTGACACACGAATGCATCATGACTTAGAAAAAATAAAGCACTTTTATAAAGATTCATAAAAGTTGAAATGGTGTTGGATACTATAGAAAACAACTATATTTTGTTTACAAAACTTCCTAATGTCCTAATAAAATGAAATTGACACAAACACTTATCATGACACACAACGAAATAAAAAGGAGTTTTAATCGTCCCATTGGGGTTAGAAATGGGTTGCATCCCTACAAGAGCTGTATTTTTGTTTTTAAACTACCCGATGTCATATAATGTTGAAGTGTAACACCTACTTGTCTTAAGGTCTTAACAGAAAAAATATCTATATTTTCCAACCTCCTGCTGTTACATAAAGGTAAAATTTAAAACACGTGTACTTTGCACTCAACAGACTACCGGTACCGAAAATACATTTGACCGGAAGTAGATTACAATGATAGTAACTTTTTGATAAAAACTGACTTTTATCATATGCATATATTTTCTTCGTTAGGGTATAATGCTAACACAGCTACTGCAGTGGAAACACCTTAGACCACAGGTAGATAAAATTTTTTACTGAAGTATACTTTTCAGGCCAACTTATTATTTTCTAGATGAGAGTAACAATGCAAAGGTTACTACAGCACTTGGCAAAACTTAGACAAGAAGAAGATTATAAGGACCGAAAATAGAAAATTTTTGACTAAAGTGGACTTTTTCATACTAAGAGGACCCCAAATTATTGCACTTTAAAATTAAATTCCTAATATTCTGAAGTGGATCGGGAAATTCCACTTTATGATGAAATCTTTCAGTAATCAATACTGTTTCAGGAGTGTGCAATATACCATTTAGAAACAATATGTCTATAACGTACCTGTAGTTAAATAGGGAATCGTGTGCAATGTCACAAGTAACCGATTTTGCATAGTTAAGTATATACATGTATTGAATGATTTCAAATGAAGTATTTCGCTGAAAGGTAATACACCCTAGTTACTCCCTAGTTAATTGAGACTAATGAAACCATACATTTGAATACTAAGTGGAACTGTTCAGAAAGTCAAGGGAATCCTATCATCCTCTTAAGTGGTATTTGCCATTAGGAGATGAAAGTTAAAACGCCAGAACAAAGCCCACTCTGACAACCCACGCTCCTCTTATGTCGGTGGAGTTGTGATATAAACTTTTGTCAACCCACATTCCCTACATGTATAGCGCTCTTGTTATAGTATCAATATCTCGTGTGTAATGTGTGAAATGCAACCTTTGAATTCTACATTAGTTTTAGCCACTTTTTAAAGTTGTATTTAAGGTGACAATTGTCTTAAAATTGTCATTTCCTGACCGTCCGAGAGATAATTACAAAAGGTTTTAAGAAAGTTTAGGTAAAATGGGCATGGCGGGCGAAGTCTCTACTTGCCGTTTTCCTACTCTAACATAGCGGAAAAATACCAGCTTCTTAAAAACAGAAAAAATTAGTAGAATTGAGATGATCGGTTTGTTTTAGAAAAAACTATTCAGTTTTTTTTATGTATAAGTACCTGCTCATATAAGCTAAGTGTTCTGTAATACTTACTATAGCTATTTAAACATTATATCTTTAATATCTAGCAAGTTACAAAACCCACTGGGATTCACTGTTCAAAACATTTGCAATGGGCACTTGCGGAATGCGTCGGTTGTAAAGAAAAGGACAATGGCTTTGTAATATTTGCAAATAAGTGTGGTCTATAAACTATAAATGATCATTGTTTGAATGCTTATAAATACAATGACTTTACTTCTGTATAAAATTTGTATTTTTTTCGGATTAAGTGGCTATTGGTAGTGTTAAGTGGTCACATGGTGATGATGATGATGATGATGAATTGATTTTTATTTCCCAAAAATATGTACAATATTATAATACAATCTGTACAGTTAATTTCTAGATTATTACAATACCGAACAATTTTGAAATGTGAAGAAAGAATAAGAAATAATCATCATAGAATAAACAACATAAAATAAACATCATAAAAATAGCATCATGTATAAAAACATTGTCCTCGGGAAATGAGCCTGCATGGGCTATGATGCCTGTGCGCAGTCTCGAGTTGTTCACGCCTGAAGAAATAACGGACTGGATTAATAAAAAAAATGAATATAAATATAGTACAAAATAATACACCATTACACACCACACACATACATACACACACACATACATATATACATATACATATATATATGCATGCACATACACATGCGAATATGCAATGAATATATTAAAAGGAAAAAACCGCGTAATTTTGCTTTGTACCTGTTTTAAAGCATTAAATATTATTAATTTTAAAACATATACATATTAGCAACAATGGTAATTAAGCAGGGTCACCGCAGATTATAATAGGTTATTGATAATGAATGATGATGGGATAGGAGTGGTGGCTGTTTACATGTCAAACTGTCCGTCTGTAGTCCGAAGACAGCACTGCCTCGGCCTCCTCAATAGACAATGATAATAACCACTGGTTAACCTTCCTTTTAAAAATAATTGTAGAAATTTCACTGAAAAAACTAAAATTTGGAAACTGTTTACTCATATTTATAAAAAGCACGTGAGCAAGATAGTATGAGTTGGTGTTAGAATAAGATTTAGTTAATTGCAATGGTAGAATTCCTGTTGATCTAGAATAACGTGTGTTTATGGGTGTGTTGAGTTCTTACAAATAAATCATCTAAATTTTTATACATGTGTATTAAAAGAGATTTTATAAAAAGTTGTCTTATTGTAAACATTTTAGTTTCTTGAAATAAAATGGATGTTGAAAACCTATGACATTTTTTAAAAGCTACTTTCAAAATTGTTTTCTGAACCGTAAAAAGAGGATCAAGATTTGATTTATAAGCTGCCCCCCAAGAAATTATCCCAAATGCAAAAAGAGATTGCACGTATGCATAATATACCCTTTTCATTTCTTGAACAGTAAGAATATCCCTAAGGTTCTTAAAGGCAAAGATATACTTTCGGGTCTTTTGTTTGAGATATTCAATATGGTCTGACCATTTCAAACGGAAATCTAAAATAACGCCAAGATATTTATACGAGTTTATTTTTTCGATTGCTTCACAAATACAGGTACTGTTACTGTGATTTCCACAATTATGTATGATCAGATTTCCTAAGACATAATCCGACTGAGGATTCAAAGAAATTGGCATAAATTTTGTTTTAGTTATATTTAGGGAAAGGACATTCTGATCAAACCACTTTTTCAATAACATTAAATCACTTAATGCTTCTCGTCTCACATCCGCCCATGTATTTCCTTTCAGAAAAATAAGTGTGTCGTCGGCAAATAATGTTATTTTTCCGTTTAAATTTAGCTTGGCAATATTATTTATATATAATAAGAACAGAATTGGCCCAAGTGTACTCCCTTGAACTACACCGTAGTCTACATTAATTGCATCGCTACTAACATTACAAATTGAGACATATTGTTTTCTATTGGTAAAATAACTTTGAAACCAGGTAAGGGCATTGCCCCTAACACCTAATTGTTCTAATTTATTCATTAACTTATTTCTATCAACAGAGTCAAAGGCTTTTTTGAGGTCTAAAAAGATTAGCATTGATTTTTTTGTTTTCTGAGATTGCACTATTTAATTCTTTATTTAAATCAAACAATGCATCCGAAATACTCCTGTCGTCCCTAAACCCATACTGACACTGAGAAAGTACATTATTTACCTGGAGAAAATGTATGAGCTGTTCCTTAACTACCTTCTCCAGTACCTTAGCAAAGACACTCAAGAGGGATATCGGACGGAAGTTGTTTTTGTCAGTAAAGCTGTTTGACTTGTGCAAAGGGTACACTTTAGCCAACTTAAAATTGTCAGGGAATATTCCCTGGGTTATACTTAAATTGATCAAGTATAGCAGTGGTTTCATAAAAGTGCTTAAATTGTCCTTGAGGACCCGTGCAGAAGAAACGCCATCATGACCCGGGGCAGAGCCTCCACGTAAATTTTGTCACGTACCGTATTATGTCCAGTTCTGTCACCGTACGTAACGTAAATGTCGCATCCAGTCTATAGTCGCTATCGCTCACCACTGGGTCCCCTACCGGGTTAATTGTATCGGCTAACGTTTTCCCAACAGACGCAAAATAATTATTGAAATCATTTGCTACTTGAGTAATTTTATCGTTAGTAATGTTTGAATTTGTCGGCAGAAACTTTCGTATTGGAAATGTATCCCTGGTTTGCACCCTACCCGCCAATTCGTTTACTATTCCCCAAAACATTTTAGGGTCTTTTCTGTTTTCAGTAATTTTAGAACGATAATATTCTCTCTTAGCGTGTTTTAATGATGTGCTTAGAGTTTGTCTATAGTTGTGGTAATAATGTTTTAATGACACATTAAAAGGTTGTTTTTTAATTATTTTACTTAACTTATCCCTCGCTCTTATTGAACAAATCAATCCCGCAGATATCCAAGGCTTAAGTTTCTTAGATCTAGTAGATATTTTATTACTTAACTTTGTGGCATTCTCGATTGATTTCTGTACTATATCGTTAAATAGTGTGGAACAAGTATTGGCCTCCAAGGACTCAAGTACGGGTTCCCAGTGGGCGCGTGTCAGGTTGTCAGCAAGTAACATTCGGTCTACGTACGTAGCTGTATCAGTCTGTGTCTTGTTAGTGGCCGTAGGTCCGGTTATTGTCAAAACAGTGCTGTAATGATCTGTGAGGCTTGTCTCGACCACAGCTGCTCTAACTCTACTCATATCTCTATATCGTACAAAAATGTGATCGAGACAAGACTGAGTGTTTTCAGTTACTCTAGTAGGTTTGTCTACACATTTCACAAGTCCCGTTCCAAGTAAACAATTCATGTATTTATCCGTCAGCACTTCGTTTCTTAAGCAAGTCTATGTTTATGTCTCCTATCAATACACACATTTTGTTTCTAAACGTTCTCGAATAATAATTTTCTAACTCATCTATAAATAAGTGTAAATTGCTATCAAAAGTTCTGTAAAGTGCAAGTAAGTTGAACTGTTCTCCTAAATAAATAAAATCTAAACTAATTCCAAACACCTCCCCCAACGTAATCTGCGTGGCAGTGGCAGTCAATCGCTTGTTTACATAAAGTATTGTCCCGTCATTCCGGTTCCGTTGCTTATCTGTAAAGTAAATGTCAAAGCCATCAATGCTCACCCCCTCCACCCCATCACTCAGCCAACACTCAGACATAACTAATATATCCAGATTAAAGTTCAAATGGCTTAAATAAATCATCAGTTCATCTATGTTTTTTGAATAACTCCTAATATTACAGTGATATATTTTTAGTTTGTCGTGACCATTGTTGCTACTAAAAAAATTATTGAGAAGTGAAAAATCTGGGATTTGTATGCATGAGTTAATTTCAATTAGATCATTATCGCTGCCCTCTATCGGATCCATAGCCCACGACGCCCACCTGCCCAGTGAACAGTACTAAATTAATTTAATAGTCATGTTTATGTTTTAAGTTATACCACTCTAATATGAAAAAGATCTAAGTTGGCATAGTACCAATACAAAAAAGTTCTAAAAAACATATACTCCAATTATTAAACACTATAATATGAGAATAAGAACTGAATCGATAAATTTTGTGCGCATAGTCTTCTGCTAAGCTCACTATTATTATATAACTCAGTAAAATAAGGCAAAATAAGGATGCAACCTCGGAATGAAAGATAATAAGCTAAAAATTTGCATACGTCTTTATTTTGATGGTATAAAACTTACCTCAAAAGTCTCATATAATCACGTGTACGCGTCTTTAGATATCTAAGGTCAAAGTTCATGAAAATCAGTTTTTTGCAAATATCTCGTTTACCTTACGCTAAATGACTTTGAAGGTAGTTAGAGAAATTGTAGAACGAAAAATTCTCTTCAACTTTTGTCTGAAGTAATTTTATGTACGTTCAACCCTTTTTGAGATACAGCGCATAGAGTAGGGGACCGCGTACCTGTATATACGGCATACGGTAAATGCGAGGTCAGCCAGTAGAATACAATAAATAAATGAGTTATATTGTTAATTATTCATTGAATATTCTTATTATTACTCAATACTATTATTATTGTTATTATTATTATCATTATTATTAAATATTTATTATTATTTATTATTTAATATACCGATACGAAACCACTACAACATATAGCCTATCATCGATGGTGGTTTTGTCTTGCATCGCGTTGTATGGAATAAAGATGATACTATCTATGATATTTTGAATAAATACGTCAAATATTTACAAACACATTATGGGTCAAGTATCGTTGTTGTATTTGATGGTTACTCAGACTACACTAAAAACATTAAAGCAATGGAACAATTAAGAAAAACTGCTGGTGTTTCAAAATCTTACGAACTCAGCTTTGATGAAACAATGGAGGTGCCAATCATCTAAGAAAAAGTTTTATCGAATATATCTAATAAGAAATATTTATATAGACATGCTTATCAACAAATTAAAAAACTGTTAATATCACTACAAAACAAGCCAGAGATGATGCTGATGTTCTCATTGAAGAAACAGCTATTGTAGACGCTGGAGTCTGAACTTAAAAAAAAACTTCTGTCATTGTAGGCGAAGATACTGATTTGCTAGTTATCTTGATAGGACGTGCGTGATAGAACGAAAAGTTTTGATAAATACCCTCATTCTAAGAAACACATATTATTTTTACACGCATTTAGTGGATGTGATACGACTTCTGCGCTTTATAAAAAAGGTAAAATATCGTTTATTAAAATGTTCGAAAAACATCACGATTTAAATCAATCAGCTGAACTATTTAAACAAAAAAAACTGCTCTGTACAAGAATGATTTGAAAATGGAGTACGTATTTTCTTAGCAACGTACAGGGTGGAGCGCGGTAATTTGCTTTTTTGCACTGCAGGCTGTGGCGGCACTGTTGGTCGAAGAGAGGGGGAGAGTGGGCGTGGCTTATACTGGCTGACGGGATATTTGTATTCCTCCGCGTTCCAGTTGCCATCATGCAGTGGACACGAGAGGAGAGGTCATTTTGTGTTGAAGCGTATTTTTCAAATGCCCACTCGATCATTGCAGTGCAGCGTGCTTTTCGTTTACGATTGGCTGTTCCCCCACGCGGACGTGTTCCTGGTCGGCAATCAATTGTAAATTGGGTAACTGCATTTAGAACAGCAGGGAATGTGTCATGTGTACGAAGGGGACCTCAGAGAAGGATTACAACACCGGAAAACATCGATAGAGTTAGAGCAGCAGTACTGCGATCTCCAAAACGCTCTGCTTGGAAGCAATCACTTGCTCTTGGCATTTCAAGACGTTCTCTCCACCGGATTCTTCATGATGAACTGAGATTTCACCAGTATAAAATGTGCGTGGTCCATCATTGTCAGCACGGGACTATTTGGCATGGCGTACTTCTTGTGAAAACATGCTTGCAACTATACCGCGTGACACAATTGTGTTCTTTTCTGATGAGGCACATTTTCACCTCAGTGGGTGTGTCAACAAGCAAAACATGCGCTACTGGAGTGAAACAAACCCCAGAGAAGTCCACCAGAGACCTCTCCATTTGGACCGCGTCACTGTGTGGTGCGCCATATCACGAGTAGGCATCATTGGCCCTTACCTTTTTCAGGATAACCGTCGTGCCATAACTGTGAACTCCGAACGGTACTTGACTATGATACAGGATTTTTTTCAGCCGGCTCTTGAGGCAATGCAATTAGAGGATACATGGTTCCAACAGGATGGTGCCACTTCACACACACAGCGAGGGTTACCATGAATTGTTTGAAGCAAATGTTTCCTGGACGGCTTATCTCTTTGAGGGGTGATGTGAACTGGCCGGCACGCTCACCAGACTTAGCCCCATGCGATTTTTCCCTTTGGGGTTTACCTGAAGTCGAAGGTGTATATCAAAACGTCCCAACACCTTGGAAGACCTAAGGAACGATATTGAGGCTGAAATTGCCAGAATACCAGTCGACATGCTTGTTAGAGTTAATGAAAACTTCAGAAAACGTGTTGCAGCAGTGTGTGGATGCCGAAGGTCGACATTTGCCAGATACATTATTTAAACCATGTAATTTAAAAATTCCCTTACTGTTCAATATAACTAAAATAAAAAATAACTTTTTCTAAGGTTCATAATTTTTTTATTTCATTTCCAAATCAGCAAATTACCGCGCTCCACCCTGTATAATGCTCCGAAATCAGAAGACGATATAGACTCTTTTCGATACACCCAGTTTTCATCAAATCAACAAGACTCAACAAACCAGTGCAGTTATCAAGTCTTCCTCCTTTAAGTACAGCAGCTCGTCAGCATATCCTTCGTGTCTATTATCAAACCCAAATGCCAGGAATTCGGCTGGGTACTACAAAATGAACTCCTGGAACCAATAACAACATTATTACCACCACAGCACCAGATGAACTGCTGAATACAATATTTTGCAATTGCAAGAAAGGTTGTGGTTCTAATTGCGGATGCAGGAAATCAGGATTGCGATGCACTTTAATTTGTGGGCAGTGTAATGGACAATCATGCCTCAACGATTCATCAACTTCAGATGGTTTCAATGAAGAAAGTGAATATGCACCTGATATTCTTGAATCTTTCTATTCTGATAATTTAGTAAACGAGAATGATGATAATGAATCCGATATTGAACAGCCAGAGGAAGAAGAAGAAGAAGGACGATGACCAAGAAGAAAATTAAAACAAAAATATTAATCATTAATCATGAAAACAAAATTTTATATTTTTAATTTTAATAAATTGATTATTGGATCAATAAATAAAATATATAATTAAACTTCATTTGAAATATTTCTTTTAAACATTGTATGTTTGGTAAAAATAAAATATGTATTATTCAGAGAATACATAATTTCATAATTAATATCTATAAATATGGTATATTACATTAACATTAATATATTAATAATAATGATAATAATGCTAAAAAATAATGATAATAATGTTAAAAATAATAATAGTATTAAGTAATAATAATAATAATAGGTAGTGAATAAATAACAATATAACTCATTTATTTATTGTATTCTACTGGCTGACCTCGCATTACCGTATGCCGTATATACAGGTAAGCGGTCCCCTACTCTATGCGCTGTATCTCAAAAAGGGTTGAACGTACATAAAATTACTTCAGACAAAAGTTGAAGAAAATTTTCCGTTCTACAATTTCTCTAACCACCTTCAAAGTCATTTTAGCGTAAGGTAAACGAGATATTTGCAAAAAACTGATTTTTCATGAACTTTGACCTTAAATATCTAAAGACGCGTACACGTGATTATATGAGACTTTTGAGGTAAGTTTTTATACTATCAAAATAAAGACGTATGCAAATTTTTTAGCTTATTATCTTTCATTCCGAGGTTGCATCCTTATTTTACCGGACTAATACAATAACTATTTTTAGTGTATGATAAAAATAATAAACCTTGAACTAAATTATTTAATCTTAATATTATGTCTAATCTGATATATACATATGTGTTTATGACAATTAATATAAACACAACTGTGTTCCGAACTAAATCAAGTTTAGCTTAAGAGTATTCTACATCATTATACTTTAAAATTGAAAGAAAACAAATTACAATATGCATTCCTAACTTTATTTATGAAACAAGCATAACAGAGTCCTATATTTTACTTGCATAGTCATACGCTAAACTATACCATTCTTATTTTTAATGTATGATTAAAATTATGTACTTATCAATTAAAAAAAACTAGCCCACTTACAATTTTTGTTGAACACACACACACACACACACACATACACACACGCGCGCACACACACACACACACACACACACACACACACACACACACACACCAGCGCGTGTTAATTTATTGGTTGTGTACATGAGTTGTTGGTTATTATTTAATTGTTAATTATATTATCTTGTTATACATTTTCATGTTTATATTGTTATACATTTTCATAGTTTATATTGTTATACATTCTCATAGATTACATTGTTATACATTGGTCACAGTTTATATCGTTGTACATTCTCACAGTTTATATAATGGTTATTTGTTGTAGTGCCATATGTATGCGTATGCAAATGCGCACAATGCAAACTAAGGTAAAAAATATAGTTTTTTTTTTGTTTTGTTTGAGTAACCAAATGTAATTATTTAAAAACTATAAAACAGAGAAATGTATTGATTGCAGTGTAAACAGGCCATATTTATATAAATAAAAATACCATAGCAAGAAAATGCAGCAAGTCAGTAGTAAATGGACATATAATTGTTTAGTTTTGGTTCCCGCACGCACCTTGCAGGGTGCATTGGGACAATGTATTGTGACTTATATTAAAAATGAATTGAGAGTTTGTGAACTGTAAACTTATATACATTCACACATAGATCATAAAAACTTGGTTGGGCTCAGGGCAATAATCCTCAAAAGAATGATTTTCCTTCATTATTATTACATGCAAAAACAAAGAAAAACTTAACTAATGCTGTTTTATACCATATTAAACCATTGTTTACCTATGTATGTAAATTATAAATAACAAAAATATTTGTACTGAACTTGAAAATAAAAACTACATTACTTTACTTTAACAAATCAAAATACAAGTACATTACTTACGAAAATAAAATAATGATCTTCAGAATTAACGAGATTCTGTAATGAAGGTGTCGAGATCATCAAGGGTTGTCACTCTCCTAGCGTTATCACCTTCTCGGCGCTTCACCAGAACTTTTCCGTTGACGTAACCAGCGAAATACAGCTCCCTTTCACGTAAAAGTCTCCTGGCCTTTCCCAGTAGCGCTTTGTTCTCAGCCGTTAAGTGTTCATTAATGTAGATTCTGCTTGGCGGTAACGCAGCTGCAATATCTGTTGTCTGTAGGTTGTTCTTCCTTGAAGCCGCGAACCTTTGGTATACAAAGGTAATGCATTTATCTAAAACTTTTTAGATAAAGTATTAGATAAATACTAAAATATTTCAATTATTATTTTTATTTAATAAAGTTAACATGCTGAAATTAATATGATAGATAGTCACAAATTCTTATATTTTTGTGCTGTAGAATAAAAGTTTTCCTTGTGGAGGATATTTTGCCCAGAACTCCCCTACTCTATAGGAGGGGAATGCTTGGTCTCCAAGGCCTTCATAGGAAGGTCTTGGAGACTTAAAACTTGGTCCAAGAATAATCAAAAGGTCCATATAAAAGGTAAAATTAAAATTTAATAATTTTTCCATTGCTCTTATGGGTAACTAAGCCAATGAGAAAAACGCAGAATTAAAAAATGTGATGAACAAACACAAGATATAATGCAGTGTGACATGGTAAACACATGTGATCATCTTACTCAGTTTGATTGGTTAGTAGTAGACTTTGGATAATTTCTGTTGGCTCCTTTGATATGTTGTACCGGTGTATATTTGTTAAATTCTTCAGTCACATTTTAATTTGAAATCATTCAGCAACATTGAGGATAACACACTACTGACAATATTATTTAATACAATACAATAAAATATAATACATTAGATGAATATGTTAAAATTTTTACTTCTTGAAATTACTTAGTTTAAGTAAGTATTGTATCTTTTTACAAGAAAAAGATAACACAGGGTGACTCGAATGAGTATTTGTTATCTAATGTTAATGTCGGTGAAGTCGGAATTAAAACAGTAAATGGTTTGTTATAGAGACTTACAAGGCTAAACCAGTATAGACTACTAGCAATGGAGAGTTAGTATATCCTAGTGGCCCCCAATATAATTAATTGATGTTAAAGCTTAGTAGGAGGGTGGGACCACCCATCTCCTACGGTTAGCCACGGTCGGAGCCTCGGTTAGCTCTAAGTCAGAAGCAACCAATTAGTGATGTATGTAGTGTTGATAACAGAGAAGGATATAATAATTAAGTAAAAGGGAGTAAATATAAATTTTGCATTGAGATCATGTAGATCATTATAGCTCTCCACACGTTTTATAAAATATTAATATTGCACTAGAATTGTAGGGAAGATGTAGGTAACCTCAAATAATTAATAATATATAAGAAATGTATAATATTCAATAATAATAATATAAAGTAAGAAACTAATATTAATATGAACTGATACTTTAATTCCTTGTAGATTTAATGAAAATGGTTTAAAAATTCTACGCAGGACAGACTTCAGTAAATTGTGTAGCGATCTACTGTACTACTGGCGAATACATTATATTTGTCTCTGAAGTATTAATGGTGTCTAGTATAGGAGTTGTAGATTTACACTTTTGGATTATATATAAATAAAGATGTTGACAGCAACACATCAAAGTCAGACTGTCGCAGTGACTTGTATAATGATCTGCTGTACTCTTGGTGAATACATTATATTTGTCTCTGAAGTATTAATGGTGTCTAGTATAGGAGTTGTAGATTTACACTTTTGGATTATATATAAATAAAGATGATGACAGGAACACATCAAAGTCAGACTGTCGCAGTGACTTGTATAATGATCTGCTTGTACTCCTGGTGAATACATTATATTTGTCTGCAGTATTAACGGTGTCTAGTATAGGAGTTGTAGGTTTACAACATTTGGATTACCCTCGTATGTAAATACAGATGTTGACAGCAACACATCAAAGTCAGACTGTCGCATTGACTCGTATAACGATCTACTGTTACTCCTGGTGAATACATTATATTTGTCTGCAGTATTAACGGTGTCTAGTATAGGAGTTGTAGATTTACACATTTTTGATTATCAAATGAATTTACAATCAAATCTAACTTCAGGCCTATATCATTATTAAGCGTTTTCACTAAGGTAATTGAGAAGATAGTAAAGAAACAGTTTAACTGAATATTTAAATACCAATAATATTTTACCAGACTCGCAGTATGGTTTCAGAAAATCTAGAAAACACTGCAGATGCACTTTTTTTTGTTTGAATAAAGATATCAACGAGGCTGTTAGTAGCAACAGGCGTTGTCTGTTGGTGTTTCTGGATCTCGCAAAAGCGTTTGATTCGGTAGATAGGGTCAAACTGCTAAGTAAGTTAGAGTTAATTGGAGTTAAAAGGAAATTCTTTGAATTGGTTCAAATCTTATCTAGAAAATAGGAAGCAGTTTGTTACAATTAATGGCGTCCAATAGTAAGTAAACCACCATAGATTACGGCGTCATTCAAGGGAGTACGTTCGGCCCCACATTATTCCTCATATACGCGAATAACCTTGCTAAAACAAATATAACGCGTAAGCTTTATCTCTTTGCCGATAATACGGCGATATACTTTGATGGTTAAGAGTTGGGAGGGAAGTGAGGGGCAAGGCCACCAAAGATATGGCAACTGCCATAGTCTTCTCCCATGTAACCAAACAAATCTTTGGTATATTCTTTTTAAATTATTAAAAACATAATCAATAAATAATTTTAGTTCTTGAATATTTATATATTTATTTTTACAGAAATGTTAATGATTTTTATAGAAATTCTTTTTAGTCTCTTGTAATTAAGCTACAATAAAATATTAAGTGCATAAATATTAAATTAACAATGCGGTACATTACAAGACTCATTCTCAAAACACAAGTTTTTACTTAGTTTGGGAAATAATTTAATTAAAATTAAGTTTTATTTTATAGAGATTTACAGCAACGTAACTAGTTATTTTAGTATATTTTATTTTCACCTAAGGAAATGCAAGTAAACTAGATGTAAATGTTTTTTGATGAAGAAATAAATACTTTTTGACTTTGATTGGCATATCACTCCTTGTACTGGTCGGCCAGGCAGTGGAAGGGGGAGTTATCAAAAGTGAACTAACGTGTCTCTGAAGGAGTGTGTAGTTTGGAGTCGTCCATGATATGATCCGCTTCGCACCCGTCTTTTCTCTCTATCTAGCCTGGGAGCGATTTTTCTCAACAAGGTTTTTAGGAATCTCGAAAATCCTCTTTGTCGTTCTTTAGATTTTGTGAAATCCGTTTCTTTTAGCCCGAGAAAAGTAAATTCCTTTATACTACGTGTCCACCTCCCGATGTCAGTAACTTTTTGTGAAGTGACAGCGGTGTCGCTAAATGCCCATCCATGCATGAACAACAAGTCGACCCCATGGGAACCCTCCAGAGGCCGCGAAATCAGCCGAGCCGTGCAGCGTGGAAGAGGAGGAAAACTACGTCCGTGAGTCGATATCAACACTTTTCTTTACCTCCAGTAATTTTGTTCTATTTATTGTTTTAATATTTATCAAATTATGGATATATTCTATTTGATTTAGCCTTAATCTCTCAATGTGGTTCAAACATCATTAAATCTTTTCCGATTATACTGAAAGTATTTATTCTGCTACTATCTTGTTACTATTATATGATGCTATTATCATCATTGTTTCCTATACTTTCCAAAGTCTTCGATGTAAAATTATTTGCTATCACTCAGCCAAATCCAATAAAGTTACACACATCATAATCCAAATCAGTATTCCTCATATGAAAATACATTTTAATGCACCGTTTCAAGTTTATAGATCTGTAGGTAAATAATATTATCTAATTTAATACTTTTTACTTTTTTTACCAAACTTAAACTTTAATAATTAATGAAGCCATAGAAAGATAAATAATTAAACTTATGGGTCCTTATGGTTATTGTTTTTTACTAAGTATACTATAAAGAATATTATTATATTAATGCTAATGTAGAACATATGAAGCTCTCCTGTGATACAATGGAGGCAGTGAAGCAGTAAGGATTTAATATGACACTTCACTTTGTAACTGCAGCATTCGTGGCATGTTGCCTGTCCGCCTTTGAAAGTTATTGTGCTGATGCTATCCTGCATAGTAATGAAAGTCAAGATAAAATTCCTTCCCAATACAAAAGAGTAATGAAGTTGCACTATTTAGTAAAACTTTATATTATCTTATTAAACTGTTAAAATAGTAAAACACTGGATACTAAAAATCAGTAACTGTATAGGAAAATCATTTAACACATTTACGAATCTTGAATACTTTTCTCCTTAACAACTAAATAATATCTACAGAAACAAGATTAGATATATTAGAAATGTAGCCTCGAAAAGGGTTTGAAATAAATAAACAATAATACACCTTTGAACACTTTTTTATATTCTATTTTTACAATGTACATTTCGAATTCAACGAATTTAACATCAGGTACTTGTAGAAGTAAATGAAATTAATAAATAATTGAAACTAAATTGTCATGTGTTTTTAACTACCTTGGTAACTAAATGTTTACATTTAATTTTATATGTATCAATTGTAATTGTTTATTAGCTTATTGAATAATAAATTGTTTGTTACAAAATATTTGTCATTTAATAGTATATTAAGATTAATTTTGGCACTTTTGTAAATGTCAAAATGATCTAAAGTT
>NW_025779125.1:0-63426 GCF_021130785.1 Homalodisca vitripennis | reverse complement strand
TATATTCTTTCAGGACTTTGTAATATAGAAAACATATGTGTCATTTATTGCAGAAGAGTAGAAAATTCAAAACGATACAAGAACACAAAATTTTTATTAATTAAAATAAATCTAAAACATATACACATTTTAAATCACAACCCACTGAGGCCAGAAAACACAACAAACGAAAAATGCAACACATACGTACCGGTAAAACACAATGAATCCATGCCACAAATGGATTTCTGATTTTTAGACACAACAACGGAGATGTCCCTAATCTAGTTTATTCTAATTCTAATGGTGATTTGTTCGGAATTTTACAGGTTTCCCGTGGCCTGTTTCTGGTTTCCTGTAGCTGTTTCCTGTGAGTTTAGAATGTTGTAATATCATTTTCAATACATTCCTTTTTTCTGTATTTTTTACTGATTAAATTTTAAATTAAGGGGGGGGCCGTGTGTTCTCCTACTAATCTGTATGAATATTAATCCATTATTCTGAATTACCTTTTTTAACAATAGCGTACCCGGTTTATCTCTTTAAAATGTCCTTGCCATATTCATTTAACATTTTAATTTTTGTATCATAATTTTTAATAGTGAACCTCAAGCAAGGTTTTTTAAGACCAAATTTAATATCATTTTAGACAATCTGTAAGTATTGCGTTATGGTATAATATAACACTTTTGAGAATTTCAAAAATTAACCTTGGCCGTTTCGGTTGGATATTTAATAGGAAGTTGAAGAAATAGTATTAGTCATGGCTCCAGGAAATGGAAACAGCTGATACCCATCGGAAAAAAATGTTTCTGCCCGAAACCATCTCGTGGGGAAATATCACGGGGAGACAGATAGACAGTTTCCGTATAAAAAACCACGGGAGTATAAATAATGGTTTATTTCCAATATTCCCGACGGGGGAATCCAATGGTTGGGTGTTGGTTAGATCAGTGATGTATCCTCTTCTATAAACATAATAGTAATGATTATTATTTTTTTTTAAAGTTGGGTATGCATATTTCTTACATTTAGGATCCGAATTAATGTTCCATCCCAATAATTATAGCATTGTATTACCTTATATATGTGTTTTATTTCCTTTTCCCTACTGAATTTTACCAGTAAATTACATTTTTAATATTGATAGTTTAACATTTAAGTAAAAAAGATTTTTTTATTAAATTAAGTTATTTTACCTTGCAGTTTATGGAGCTTTATATTTAATAATTAATAGTAACGGAGTTTTTAGAACGTAAAAACATTTTAGGATCACTAAACAAATTTTCATTATAATACATTTTATCCAAAACACTATACATTCAGTTAATTTCATGACAAAGAGGAACTTTATATGAATTTTTTAAGTTCATCTTAGTTCTTCAGTTAGTACTGATCAATACCCATTTTCCCCTTATCTTTATTCAAAACGACAAGATTTACAAAAATTATAATAAATACAATTTTAATGGTGTTGTATCAAATCTGTTTTCCAAACTTTTTAAATGATATTGTAATGGTAACATAAGATAGACTGAGCATGGAAAACTAATCGAGATATGAGATATATAGTTTTATGATATGATATTGGATTGTTTGGAGTACTGGAAAGGTGTCATAAGCAAATAAACAAATATCAAATTCTTCAAACAGGGCAGAACGGTCTGGTCGAGAAGTTCTGCAGCTGGCTGCCGAAATTAATATTGGATGTTATAAGCCGTAGATTGAATGTTTGGTTAACTTTCCAAATGATCTTAATCTGAAATGTATTTATTAATTTTGGCTTTAATGCACCCATATTTAATATATATATAAGCCTATAGAAAATATTTTTTGGGAATAAGATTTTAATCCTTCAGTAAATGAGACTTTTTATAATAGGGGGGGGCTATATATTAGCACAATAGCTTAAATAAATAGTTTCAAAGGAAAGATCAGTGTTTAAGAATAATATACAAAAAGAAATTCATAAATATCAATTTATAGAGTATTGAATATATATAATAAAAAACCTACAGTGGTATGAACTTTGCTTTTCAAATTTTACGATTCAGCCTCTTACAACCTTTAATTGTTTATTAAACTAGCAAAAATCAGTATATACTCTTGCGCTTACCTTAATTGCTTTAACCTGGTTAACCTTCTCAACCCTTCTCTACTTTAAAAGAATGTATACTTAGCAATCTCAATAGGTTAAAACATTTACCAAATTATTGTTTGTTTTGTTTATTTCAAACCACCATGTCGGTTGATTTTATTTTCGTTTAAAAAAACCGCTATTTTTCACATCATTGCTTTATCAATATTATTTATTAATATTATTAGATATATAATTAAACCTTTTAAAGAAGCATACATTCCATAATAAAAATGATATCACGTCCCACAAGTATCCTCAACATTAATAAGGTAACCTTTATATTAATTAATCACCTGAATATCATATTGTTTCTACTTTATAGTCATAGTTTTTAATTATTTTTTCTTAATTATGTTTGTCACATATAAAATATATACCTTTCTTCTTTTATCTTTTAATCTTTCGGTTTGAAAGAGGGACTTTATTAATAACATTAAGCGTTTTTTCAACCTTAAACAGAATTTAAAACAAAACTGCAATTTGAATTTCCAAAATTGAGGTTTGTAAGTTCTTTTAATTAGTAATTGTATTGTAAGTAACTGACAAATTCCAATAAATCTAAACTAAGTGTTAATCCTTGCAACTACAAATAGCGAAAGTTAAGAAATTGGCTATTGGCGTCCAAGTCAACAAAGGAAAATAATAATATTTCATTTTAAAAATGCTCTTTAGTATTTTTTAAAAATCAAAACTATTTTCAGCTTTTATAGTAAGATAGATACTGAACAGCTAGGCACGGTAACACTACACAATATTTTACTAATCACAATTTTAAGCCTTCCCTGTTTACATTAATTCAAACCCTAATCACTCGAGAGGATTTGCTGTGGAAAAGTATTTTAGATCTTCGAATATGAAACCAAAATGAGTACTTATTATTGATCTCTCTTAATATGGATAACCAACTGAAGGATTTAAATTTATTTTCCTTTTTAATGTACAGTGAATAAAATAATTCGAAATAGTGATGAAATGGGAACTCAAACTCCTTATTGTTTTTTACAAGCCCTTCATCTTGATACAATTTTATTGAATCATACGAAAATATTTTTATAGATTATTTGGCAAAGTATTAAAGAGTAGGCAAATGAGTGAACGCAGCATATCAAGCCGCTCTTCATTTACTGTTTCACGCAATGAAGTTTACCTGAGCATGTTATGGACGACAGCATCGCTTCATGTAATGCTACTGATTTAATGAAGCGAAAGTTTGCGTCACAGTCCCACTGTTGTACCAGTTATAATTATAACTTGCAATGAATACACTTTGCCAGTAGCTTTTCTACATCAGCAATGTGAATGTTTGATGAGCTCTCGCCTTCTTCATGAGGTGTAAAAATAACCCAAATTAATGCCCAACAGCGCAAGTTTAGAATGCGAGTGGTGTCTATTGGCATAATCAAATTGCCATGTATGTAAGCTAAGATGACTGTAGATTTTGAAACAAAAATACTTGTTTACTATTCATAGATTTAAATTTGCTAAGGGATAGTTAATTTACTGAGCGTTATCAAACCCTATCACTCGAGAGGATTGAACAAATTAATTTCTGTCTGTCCCTATGATATTAGATCTTTATCGAGAGCTAACCTTTAGACTAGCCTATAAAAGCAACATAAAGTCCCATTATGGTGCATGTTACTTTACGAGATTGATATGAGAGTTAGCTAACACTACATCGTTCCTATGGGCAACCATGATGCCAAAAAGATAATTGTAGAATTTAAAAATGAGTAAGCAAACATAGTACAGTCATTACGAGAACATAAAAATAACTACTAAGATAGAAGTATGAGATAATGTCTTGCATTAAAAGCAGTATGCATGTAACACGTATTCATATTTCACGTAAATAAGAGATAAATAGCCGAAGAAATTCCAATGTGCCAACAAATGAAGATGCAGCAACGTTTGAGAAATAATATCGACAAAGTTTACCGGAAAGTTTTAACTAACGATATTTAAATTTCCAATTACAGATAGACAGAAAATCTTTTATCACTTATCAGCTATCCTCACAGGTTTTATAAATTTTCTTGTCCATCATTAGTACAATCATAAATAAATGTAAAATATACAGAAATACAATTATCGAAGTCGTCATCTATAATGTATTGAAGTGTAATTTCATCGTAATGATAAAATTTAAATTTTTCCCTGTATTAGTATAAATTAAGTTTTGATTAACCCACAAATTATTGCGATTAAATATATTCATGAGAGGTAAAATTTTAATTACATTTTATTAATTAGTTCGTTTTTAAAAGTGTTTTATCTGTAGGCCTGGCAGGTTTTTATTGATATTCTAGTAGAATGTTGAGTTTTGCTCCAGTTCACCCTCATTTTATTGCAACGTCTGGTGTCTGACGCTGTGTCAGACTTGACTCCTAGAATCGATAGTCTTATTCGTCTGAAGGGATTCAAATAAAGTGAGCGACGAAAGTGAAAACGAACCGTTACAAACCGTTTTCCACATAAGTAGTTACAGTGGAAGTCTCATTGTGTCATTAGGCGCAAAATATAGTGCATTAGACGCAGTCATCTGCATGGATTTGATGTAAAGTTTCCATGTACGTAATACGGAATAGATTATTACCAAGATCACTGTAAAACTGATATTGTACCAAAAGATATACAACCTCGGTTGCCGAAATTATTTTGACTTTTAAGTAGCCTGAATATCCTCTACTGTCTTTAACCTGATTTAGAAAATAAATTTTAAGGGTATGTAAAGTTCATATAAAATATGTGTTCAGAGACGCATGTTAAACTATGCAATATATATATATATAATATATATATATATATATATATATAGGCTAAATGTATTCCAAAAATGCGTACAGTAAGATATTTTGCTGCTAAAAAGATGCAAATCCGTGGATGCAACGAAATTTATCCACAACATTCATTCACGTTTGAGGGTGATAGAAATAGGTAGATTGTTATGAAACCTTTCTAAAACTGTTTTTCACGGTAAAAAATAACTGTTTTTAAGAATTATGGTTTAAAAATTTAATTGTTACATTTCTAAAATATTTTAGAGCTAAAATATATGTAATTAGGTTAAAATTGGATCCAGTTGAATATGTAAAAAAATTCCATGCCTAGGTACATACTTTCAAGGAATTAATCTAATCTGTATACGATTACCAATTAACGTGTTTTTTCTTGTTATTTACTAACTCCTGGAGGATTTTTATTCATCTGTAGATCAACAAGTGACCAAGACTTGTAGTTGAATCCGTACAGATTTCCCTGGTCATTTCACCAACAATACGATGTGTTCAATATTGTAGACATGCCAATATTTCATGTATGCAATATTCGCACTCCAAATACCTCAGGCACTCCCGAGGTTTTCAGATTGTTTACAATATTGCTTCCGCATCATAGCCAAGTCAAGTCATGTTACAGATTTAGAATTATAAGTTTTACACGTTAAGGTTGAACATTATTTTCACTAGCTAATAAAATTTTATTTGAAAGACATCTAAGTTTAGAGTAAATAGTACCAAATGTCATAAATAAATATAATAAATAGGAAATTGTTGAAAAATGATAGTTGTAGCAATTAAATTTTATTGTTATTCTTAAATACTTTGATAAAATGACGTTCAATTGTTAATAAAAAACATTTATTCGCTAAGGTAGTAAGGGTTGAAAAAGTAATTTTGTCTGCTGGTGCGTTTCCTTGTGTGTCTGACTCTCCATAAATGTCACAGAACAATCTGGTCTAAGCCATGGACATTTTTCATTGAGCTTTCTTTCAATCATTTTATAATTATTCGGTAAACAATGAATACAATAATGGTGACTGTCACTCTATATGCATTATTTCTGAGCTTCATGGACGATATTAATTCACTAGGTTTATGAGCTATAGAATTGAAATTGTTAATACAACTTTTGTGAAAATCTTTGTCTTAGCGTAATCATTCTTTACTTAATTCTCGTATTTAATAAGGCGTAATAGATCCATTTACTGTAATTGTGTCACATGTTTTTCCGATATTTTACTATGAATATATGTAAGTACATACTATATTATTTAAAACAACAAAATATTTTGTAGAGCTGAAAGCTATTTTGAAAACGGGTGACATTGATTATCTCGTCTCCAATTATATTACTTTCGAAGGAATAGCTTTATAATTAGTCTATAAAATAAATTAATATAGCGGTGAATGTCACTCTATGCATTCTTTCTAAGCGTCATGGACACGTAATTATTCATTGCAATAGCTTAAATTAAGTATGATTGTAGTTGTCAAAAATTAATTTCTGTCTCTCTTTCCACAAGAATTTTGGAGAGTGAAATTGTTCATAAAAATGTCAGTAAATCGTAGTCTTAGCGTAATCCTTCATAACTAATTTTCGTATTTTATAAGGTGTAATAAATTCTTTTTACTGTAAATGTGTCACATATTTTCTGAATATTTTACTAATAAATATATTTTAATGCCTATAGTTTTTTACAACAAAACGTTATTTTTTTGTGCTAAAAGCTATTTTTGCGATTTTTGGGATGAACATTGATTAGCCCGTCTACAAATATTTTACTTTTAGAGAAATAGGTTGCCATCACTGAACAAAGTGCAAAAGCATATATGAATCCTCTTTTAAGGTTTTATTTTAACATCATTTCTTACAAACATGTTATTGTGGATGGAAATTTATCTATTTAATAGTTTTTGCCTTATATGCTTAAATGCACTACTATTATAAAAGAATACAAACCGTTTTTTATTATAGTTGTATATAAAATAAATAAATTTCTTTTTGAGCAAATGGAATAGAGTGGACTTTATAGATCGCTCTCGAAGAATATTAAAATGGTAATGGCATTTGATAGTTTAATTGAAACTAGAGTAATGTGAAGAGTTCCTAATTTTGGCGCTGGCAGTGAATGTCATTCCAGAAGAATTGCTTTTTACAAACGTGTTACATAGCTTACCAACGAACGTTTTCCAAGAAATATATAAAATAATTAGGGATCGACAGCATGTTACAAATGTAATTTCATCATCGATTAAGAAAAAAATATAAATGCAGAAAACTAAACGTTTTGGAACTTTAGTCCCTTAACTTCATACATAATAATTTATGCAAATGTTTATGGTCAGGTTAAAAAAATTAATACATTTTAATAATCCAAACACATATTTTATAATTCAGCAGGGCAATATATATATATGATATATTCTACATATATATATATATATATATATATAATATATATCGCAAAAAGTACTTGCTCCGCCGGGACTCGAACCCGGATCTCTCACTTGCCGAATGAATGTGCTACCATTAAAACCACAAAGCCCTCACTTTTAACGATTTCAATTATTTTTGTATTCGGCCGTATCTGTCACATATTGCGTTTAAATAACAAAACTAACGTATGGATCGGAAAGACCAAATACCTGTCAAATGTCTTTTATTTACATTAAATTTGTATAAATGGCAATAGCCTTATTTAATTTCAATAAACATTGAATCGCAAAAAGTACTTGCTTCGCCGGGACTCGAACCCGGATCTCTCACTTGCCGGGTGAATGTGCTAGCTACCATTACACCACAGAGCCCCTCACTTTTTACTATTCAAATATTTTGTATATATATAATATACAAAATTTATATATATATATAAATATTTGTATATATATATATATATATATATATATATATCGTTAGTCCATTACTTCTAATAATTGTTGAAATATATATTTGCCATACGTAATGAGATAAATAGAGAGAGAACGATTGTTGCAAGCCATAAGAGGGCTCTCTTAATTAATCTGCTCTTTTCTGATATAAAAAGTGAGTAATTGGTCCCGCGGCTTTGGTGGTCAACTGACTCTGCCGTTGTTTATTTTAACTTGCAAAACTAATGATTGTTCTAAGTAACTTAACAAAAAGTACAGCGCTCTCATTCCTGTAACTAAGAAAATATGACGTTCACTCTGTATAGACAGACATATATACATGTGACAAACCATTTAAAATATTAAATTCACTAGAATTCTTTATTGTATTACCAATAACTCCAATCTGATCATTAACTAAATATAGATCGTTCATAATTATGTCATTCACAAACCATTATTATTTTGGTTCAGCACGTTTGGATCGTTAATGGTACAGTTTTGTTTAATGTTGCTTGTATGATTACAGTGTTATCTTATCAGAAGAGTGATAAGAGTTGTTTTTTGTTTCACATTGTATCTCTAGATAGCTTGAAGACATTTTTAAAATCACAAAGCAGTATGGAATTACTAATGATTTAGCAAAGAATGAAGAATAAAGAATACTTGTTGAAGCAAGGGGACAGTGGCAGGTGTATTTCAAGTGGCAGGCAAAAGGATCGCAAGTTAATCAAGTGAGAGGTGTTTTAAGTCTTGTATTATCGATACCCCATACTCATATAGCTCTGATTTTGATGTTGATTTGAAGGCCAAGTTCTATGATAGTGGATTCTGGATTGAAAAATAGCGAATATTCTTAGGTTATAATCGACTACATTTGGGGTGGATACACATTATCCTGGCTGAAAAAGTTGAAGCATAGTGATTAATGTGCTGTACAACTAATAACCAAAACAAATATATTGCTGAGAAAGTTTGCAATAGAGGTAAAGAACAGGTCCTTACAAGGAGTGATGCCCAAGCACACGGACCGGTACGTCTAGTACCTTAAAGGCTTCCCACGGTTTTGCCCGATGATGATGGGTAGACATGTATTGGGCTACACCCTCCATCACTATACAACAGCAGTCACTCGCATGGGGTGTGGTACCAGGGGTTGTAGAGATTCCAACTACGTATCACGCAATAACGGGGTTACCAGAGGGGCAATCAAGAGTGACCACTACCAAACTAAGTAATACCGAAAGGAGCTTCCACAGTATACTACTAACGAGGTACAAAGGAGTAATTGAGGCAATGCCCCGCACTTTTTGTGGAGGGAGAGTGACCACTGCCGAAACTATGTCTACCGAGAAGAGCTATTCACGGTTCACTACTAACACGGTACAAAGGAACAATTAAGACAGTGCCCGCACTTTGACGGAAGAGTGACCACTCCCAAACTAGGTCATACCAAGCAGAGCTTCCAACGGTTTCACTACTAACTGGGTACAAAGGATAAATTGAGGGCAATGCCCGCACTTTGATGGGAGAGTGACCACTGCCGAACTACGTCTACCGAGAAGAGCTTTCACGGTTCAACTACTAACACGGTACAAAGGAGCAATTAAGACAGTGCCCGCACTTTGACGGAAGAGTGACCACTCCAAAACTAGGTCATACCAAGCAGAGCTTCCACGGTTCACTACTAACACGGTACAAAGGAGAAATTAAGGACAGTGCCCGCACTTTGACGGAAGAGTGACCACTCCAAAACTAGGTCATACCAAACAGAGCTTCCACGGTTCACTACTAACACGGTACAAAGGAGAAATTACAGACAGTGCCCCGCACTTTTGACGGAAGAGTGACCACTCATCCAAACTAGGTCATAACAAGCAGAGCTTCCACGGTTCACTACTAACTGGGTACAAAGGATAAATTGAGGCAATGCCCGCACTTTGATGGGAGAGTGACCACTGCCGAACTATGTCTACCAAAAAGAGCTTTCACGGTTCACTTCTAGCACGGTACAAAGGGAGCAATTAAGACAGTGCCCGCACTTTGACGGAAGAGTGACCACTCCTAAACTAGGTCATACCAAGCAGAGCTTCCACGGTTCACTACTAACTGGGTACAAAGGATAAATTGAGGCAACGCCCGCACTTTGATGGTAGAGTGACCACTGCCGAACTATGTCTACCGAGAAGAGCTTTCACGGTTCACTTCTAACAATGGTACAAAGGAGCAATTGAGGCAATGCACGCACTATGGTGGAAGAGTGACCGCGTTCAGATTATTCTATTATAAACCAGCACACATCAAGCCATGTCAGTCAGCCAATTGGACACGATCATCAAAACTGGCTTCAGGTATTAATATGTAAGGCAGACCAGTTTATTGATTATTTTAGGGAAGAAGAATTCAACGATTTATTTTGAATAAAAACATCTAAATTCTATTATAACTAATTGTAACGTAAATATACTAAAAATATTGTCTGAATTTGTGGAGTGGGTTGCCTATGGGTAGTGTTTGAAAAAGGATATTTTGATGAATCCTTCCCTTTAAATGCACGGTTCACATGTTAGCATTGTTAAACAAAGTCGATCACCCCTGGTGATTGTTTTATTCCTTTGTGACTGTAATATTGATACAGAATAATATCATCAACACTCTTTGCGGACGCCATAACATTTAATTCTAACATTAGAGACGAACACGGAAATAATATTGAAAGACGGATAATAAGTGGAGTTATTGCATTGATGCTCTCCAACAAAGTGGCAAGTTATTGTAAACTAACAAAACATTTAAGTCGCCCACGATTACTTTATTGGTGATTTTGGTCGTCTCTGAGTGTCCACTTACTCGTACTTTTGACCCATTTACACTGCCTAAATTAATCATTTATTGGAGTTCTCAGAGTTAAAATATTTCCAGAGCAGCAAGATGGCTGGTATAAAGGCAAGGTCTATCCCTGGCAGTTAGCTAGTCCATCCATTATTCTACTGTATAGGAATTAGTTAGAATAAGGAAATATTGTAATTTAACTTGTAATTATTCCTTTCCTTCATAATACACCCTAAGTGTAGCGTAACAAGCTTTGTCTAAAGAAGTTCACGTATCACGTCTCATTTAATTATTTCATTTTTATGTATAAACGTCGGTCTCATATTAAAGTAACACATGATTGTTATACAGTTTATTTAGGAATCGATGTATTCTTAAATCCTTACATCTCTCTGGCAGATATAATATTTAATGATGCTCAGCAAAATCCCATGGATAAAAAATACATCATAATTGAAACTAATTCCTTTTATAGTTAGAAATTAAATTTCAAGTAAATTTTTAATCCTGCAGCTCAAGTTTTTTTAAGATATCTAGTGGATAATTAGGTTACATGCGTTACCATATTTCAAGTTAAAATGTTATGGTTATCATTTCATTTAGTTTGATTCATAGTCAAAATCAAGGTCAAGGACAAAAAATATGTTATTAAAAAATTTTTACAAAGCTTGCAATTTTATGTCATATACTATTTAAGCATCGTGGCAGTCACATTTTCTTATTCATGTTTAATAATCGAACATTTACCAACCATTAAACATAATAGCATAACGTATTAAAAAATTTTGTTTGACAATTAAACATTAATCTATTTCAGCAATATTCCTCGTTTAACTTCACTGAAAAAAACCTTTCTTCATCTTGAGCTATAGTCCATGAATGCATGTTTTATAGAGCATCCGGATGAACTTCATGAAGTAGGAGAGTGGCCAATTTCCGTGGCATTGCAATAATAGGATCAAAGTGATAAGTTTAATGGGAAAATTCTAACTACATGAGTGTAATACAGGATAACTGACAAACTGAAGCTTCCAACTTGGTTAAGATCAATTATGTTATAGCCGAGATTCACAGAGTACTCCGCTCCATAGTAGATCAACACTCAAACTTTGTAATTGAACATCATTCCTGGTTCTGGTTCACGTTACATAAAGTTCAGTGTAATGTAAAATGACTCTGCTGAAGTTACTATGACTGTTTCATGAGCTCAAACTTATATATAAAGAAAAATAGATTACCTGCAAACTATGGGATTGTCTTTTAAAACCATTGAATGTGTAATTGTTTTACGCATTAGCTTTAAATCATAAATCTTAAAATTATTTCCAATATTGTAATTAACTGTAATTTTACATATTTACTAGATCATGTTTAATAAAACACATACGTTGTGTAGTATGAATTTCTCACGATTGGAAACGTAACGGTGTAAGACAATTTTGAAATAGAAAAGGATATACGGATGTAATGTGACTGAACATTTTCTTGTTTTGCTTTTGAATGCTAGTGCTGAAATGAGGTTTCTCGTTTGTGCCTCTACTATATTTTATAACTTTCTACTGTCTCCTTTAGTATATATTTGTGTTCTTAAGGGACAATATCTTGCTGCCAAATACCATTTTAAATATATTTTGATTAGATATTTTTTCATCCTAAACTGTTGTTATTATAAGTACTTGAGGATATAAGTCTGTACCCTGGAAAAGGTGAGAAAAAGTTCTTGAATTTTTCATATTTCTGTTGTTGCAACACATAACGAAGACGAAATTTTGATGACTAACGAGCTCCAGAAATGCACAATGGACTAATGTGGATGGAACTTGGTGCAGATAGTTTGGTTTAACTTCCGTCATCAATCAGAGTTATTGTCATCAATTTAGTCGGCAAGTTACAGTTGTGTCTAGTCAAGAAGTTTGACAGAATGTTCTCAAAGCTGGCAATCCTGTTGAGTTCCTCTTCTATACATTTATAGATTTTAATCAGTCTGTTCAGGTTAGATTTATTAGTAATATGTTGTATTCCTGACAATAATATGACCAATATTATGACGCAAATGGTCGAACAATAGATCAAATTATTACGATTATTATTATATCTTTTTTATTTCCTAAGCGTTAGCTAAGTATATCACTTGAAGGATTGCAACCGTTTAAGTTTTGTATGTACGCATAAATTCGAACATGGAAGTTATCAATAACATATATGGTTTGTATGTACATTCATTAATATATTGAAAAATATCGAGTTCGACTATAATGTGTTTTCACTCAATGAGATTTTGTAGAGCGTTAGTGAAAATTTTTTTACCACTAGTACACGAAATGACCCAAATTGAAGCAAGCTAAAGCCTTAAACACATCAAATTCAAGTGAGCTGTATAGAACTGTGAGCTGAGGCCCACGAATTATTTGAAAAAATGTATCAGAATTTACAAACTTTTTGTACCAAAGAAAATTTTTTTTACTCACTGATAACATTTATTAACAATGTAAAGTCTGCTCACAAAAACAAAATAAATCAAAAATTAAAAATACAATAATTTTTAACAAATTTTTTAACATTTTTTATCGCCAATTTTTATTTCTATACCAATAAAATAACTGGTCAGGAAAATATACAAGCTTTCCTTGCTATGATGGAAGGAAGGAACTATACGTGCCGTTGGCTATGTACTGCAGGGTTTGCCGCTTTAGTTAAGCGCGTGATGGGACTTGCTGCACTGGCACTTGTCTGCCGTGGCCTCTTGCAGTTTAAGGCGATTTAATGTTTTTGTTTAAGTGAAAAATACTCAACCATGCCGTGTTTTTTAATATAAATTAACGCAAAATGTAACATAAATTTCCAGAAAACGGTGAAGTAAAACATTCGTTAGTTGTCTGTAGGAGGTTACAACAATTTTTATTGGAAAGTGGTTACTTCACTCATTATTTAGAATGTGGTTTTAAAATAGCAAAAGGATTAGGATTTAAAAGGATTATTTAGGATGTTTGTGTGTGTGTGTGTGTGTGTGTGTGTGTGTGTGTGTGTGTGTGTGTGTGTGTGTGTGTGTGTGTGTGTGTGTGTGTGTGTGTGTGTAAGGAAACAACTGTATTATCATATATTTAATTGTAAATGCAAGTGATAGGATAAATACAGTAGAAGAAAATTAATGTAACATCGTATGGCTTAGTGTACGAGTGTATTCTTTGTAATTTAATTACTTTATTGTAATTATAAGTTATGTTAAATTCTACATTATCATATTTCTCCAATGCATATTTTTAAATGATTAAATTCCACCTATTAACTGGTTACATTATAATTTTAAAATTTATTGTTATGAATATAATCGCAATATATTATTGTTCGGAAGAAATTAGTTTAAAGTCTATTTTACGAGAATCAAATAGTTTACATAAATTGTGTCACAATCTTGAGCAATAACTACGATGAAACATACACACAATCGCTAAAATATATAACTTTACGTTTAAACTTTGATACGTTGCCAATAATTGGGATGCATATTTATGTATACACATTTCGTTGATCCCCAAATAAAGTATGGGGATAAATATGGATAGGCTTCATAATACCTCAATCCCTTTAATAAGCTAATGTCCATTGGATATTACAGACAATCAATGGATGCAATTATAATCAATTAATTGGTTTTGTGGTGAACATACTGTAATCGCGTGTGCGGGTTATCCTTCCAGCAGTTTTCAAGCTTCCAATTAGTAGGATGGCAAGTCCTGTAAACGATATAAACTCTACATGTAATGTGTGTGGGCCAATGTTACATGGCATTTTATATGGCATGTTATATGTACACGCCTATTATATAGTTATATTTAAATTACCAAAAAGTTAATGTATGAATTTGTAAAAACTGTATACCCTCGTTTGTTGTATGAATATTTTTTATAAACCCTGGTTCACCAGAATGTTAAGCTACTCACCTTTTACTATAATGGAAATATCACAGGATACACAAGCTGCTTATTACGCCAAACCAATCGTGCAAATTACTAATTTTATATCTAGACACGTAAATCCTAGCTCTCTCCTACCATCTCGTTTTAAACATTACAATATTATCCTGGCTTCCTCCTAGGATTGTATTAATAATTCCCTACTTCTGTAAAAAATTATATATAACAAACGGTTAAGTCGTACATACCGAACTGAAAACAGATGCGGCAACACCAAAAAAATCATCAGTATATACTAATGTAAGAGCATATACATATATATTCAATATAAAGCGGAGGACTGAGATAGTTACTTTTGATAGACAACATAAACCATGAAATGTTGAACTTTGACTTCAATGATTTATATGAGCCAGTACAGCCAGGCATAGACATAATAGCTTCTGTAGAGAAGAGGCTAAATGTATGGTCTCGGTAATGTGATATATTGACCATCAGTGACGTCACAAACAGGGCATCGAATGGTCCTTCAGTCAGGACCTCTTGTAGAGTGCTCTCCGCCTTCACCCCTATTCTCTTTTTTTTTACCCATTTCTGGGTTTCTGCGTATTTGTAACAAAATATTTTCCATTGTTGCCTAAAAACTCAGAATATTTCAGAATTAATTACTCAACGCGTAGGCCTACTTTCATATATTTGGGGTATTGCGGCATAGGAATAAAGTCGAGTACGTTTCGGTAAGGATTAGAAACGTCAGTACAATAAATAGTAATGTAACATAATAGATAGTATTATGTTAACATACATATATAAACTCCCTTTTCCTTATAGCTTTAAAATGACAATTTAATCCAACACTTCGGCTAAAATGTACTCGTCCTACGTTCTTGATACTTATTGCAGCTCTTTGATGATGTGTATAAATAAGCGCATCAACTCAATATTAATTCAAGGAAACTCAAAATGATTAACATCAGTGCAATATTGCAACTAGTATTTTTTATATAAAGTTTGTTACAGTAAAAGCTTCTAAATATGTATCTTAGAAACGGAAAAAGATTTAATTTAAATGTATTCATTTTCGCACAACGTCGAATAATGGCATGGATTTCGAAACGTATTGGAAAACAATAAAGAGAACGCCGCAGCCTAACTGAAACTAATCGTCTTTCACAATTTACTTTGAGCACCTTTGGTACAAAGAATAAAAGCAAAGTGGGTTTCAAACAAGAGCAACTAATATAAAGTTTTGTTACTTTTCGTTGTTTGATGTTCTTTTCATGACTCCTAATGCGTTGCGTGCGCTCTCAAATATCAACATTATGTTGCGGGCCTTATAGTTGTGTGTTTAAAATCTTTTATGAAAGTAACATTTTATATCCTTGACATTTGAATTTTTATGGGTAAATAAGGCGTTATAGTAGTCTAATACTGATTCCAATCTATGCCTACGTTTTTCGCCAATATAGTGCTTGTGGAGAGGCTCTTTTCTAGAAACTTTATTTCTATCAGGTTTGTTTTTGACGATGAAAGGATTGGGAAGGAAACAGGATTTCTATGGATATTAACCATCGAGCAATATAGTAAAAAATATGTAACACAAAATTTTGAGATCTATAATCTGATATCTCCCTCATGTGAATAATTGACCCAACATATACCTACAATCTAGGCTAAAATAAACAATTCCTTACTAGAGCGTTGTGACATGCATAAGCCAGAAATCACAACAACCATGAAATCGATGCACAGTAACTCAAAAAAATATACTTTACAATAAAGGCTGCAGATATCAGTCCATTACTTTTAACTCACATTTTCCAGAATGTTTTTAAACAAAATTTGCACATTTTTATTTGTATCTTTCTCATGTATTGCATATCATGAAGCAAAATAACAATTCCTTTTTTATTAGTATTTAATTAGAAACTCCTAGAATGGAGCAATCCAGAGTAGAACTCTTACTAAGAAACGCACCATCCAAGAAAATTTCAAATAAAAACCTGAATGTCACGACTATTGAATAATCGGAAATGATTTACTTATCTATTTTGCTAACTTACACATCACAAATGTCATAACGATTAATAAAGTTTATATTTTTAACTTAGATCCAACATTTCGTATCAAGAATTACATATATCACAAAATATATTAATCACAATTTCCACTGTAAATGAAGAAGCCACAACATAAAAAAGTATAAGTATTCGTGACACTGCGTTTTGCGTAACAGAATTCAAAGAGGATGCAAGCAAAATATCAAAGTCTATACAGACCATATATACAACATTTTTCGTTATCCAAATAGACATAACGAAAATAGTTTTCATTTCTTCAGCAAAACAATTTTGGCCTATTGGTTGATAGGTTTTAGTTAAGCTCAGAAAATTTAATATTAAGACATATATATTCAATGAAATAATTTTTGTCTATGTAGATCTATGAAGTTAATGCAAAAATTAAAGTGTAAAGATGAAATATTTTTAGAGAAAACCTTTTATGTGATACATTCACTTTTTTTGTCTTTAAGGTGAATTTCTACACCACCACGATTCTCATAAAGGATTAAATTATGTAAGTGTTGGACTTAATAAGCGACATATTTTTTAGCAGATGTTAAAATATCAATAATTTTTACTCAGTGTGTTTGCAAATTTATTTGCGCTGCGATCTTCTCGTTGCCATGAACTTTAAAAAGTAAAAGTAAACTACAATTATTCAATAACGTTCATCCAAGCCGCCCTGAACTGGCATGCAACATAATCGAACGATGTTCCCTATATATAAAATTAGCTTCAATAGAAATTCCAATATTATAGGTCAGTTATTAGTTTTCAAGATATCATGCAGAAATACCGCCATATTCTCAGGTAGACATACAAAAATATGGAAATTAAGTGCTTCCAGTCACTCAAATGAAAGTCTTTGCTAACTCTCAGCCTGATAACAAAATTTACTGAATTATAAGTAAAAAAAAATGGCCTTCGAGTTTTTGATTGGCAAAGCCTACATTTCGTAGACATACAGAGATATGGAAATTAAGTGCTTCCTGTCGCTCAAATGAAAGGCTTTGCTAATTCTCAGCCTGAGAACAAAATTTACTAAATTATAAGTAACAAATGGCTTTCGAGTTTTGATTACCAACGTTTAGATTTCCTTACCTGGAACAAATGAAACGCAGTATTAGATGAAATATAAACCTTTTAAGTCACTAACAGTATATCCTTCATATCCCTATAAACGGTCCTGTTGATAACCACCCGTAATCCTGACATGTCAACGAATGCAGTCATGAATGTGTAAATGTGAACGTATTGCATATTCATTCCGTTGTTTGAAGCTATTCATAGTCAAGAGATTGGGTTGTGAATGGGCGAAATTATCCAACATGATCTGTATACAATAAATTAGAGTATCGACGGTTTTTATCTTTGAACCAATATGGGATGATAATGGGACACAATATTACACGAAAACAAATTTATTAATTCTTGAAGTATTGATAATTTTGTAAATATAAAATAAATATAAATATGTAAATATTGGTTTATTATATCTACGATGTTCTCGTCTGTATATCTCGCCTAAATTTGGCTCGTTTATTATAAAACGGTCAGTGTGGGTTGGTTTACATATCGAAACCTATTCTACCGATTATTGATTATAGTGATTACCAAAATTTTACAAACATGGAAAAGAAATAAGTACTATAATTTCATTACCAGACTCTCCAACATATTTACTATCTAAATAGTTCCAAAACCAGACTTAAAGATCTACCTTAATTCCCTTCACTAGTAATAAAATATATGAATTTTTAAATTGAGAAAAAGAACTTTTAATTGAAATTAACGAATACTTGGTATCTTTTGATGTTACCCTAAAGTACCCATGAAGACTGCGGATCTTTCAATATGAGATTGGATTAAATCTATACATTTGACAAGTAAAGAAGTTAAAGAGTACATGCTTTTCATTAATCTATTTATCTATAAATCAAAATGATTTTCAATTAAAAACGGATTTTATTGTCAAACAGATATAGCAGCAATGGTAAATCCGTTATAAATATATATATTTTATATATTTATTTTATTTCAATAAACATTGAATCACAAAAAAGTACTTGCTCCGCCGGGACTCGATATATATTAATCTTCAATAAGAATTCTTCAAATATATTAAACATTTTTTCTATATTTCGGCTTAAAGCCGTCTTCAGGAAATTACAAAAATATAAATAGGGCTATAAGAACAGAATAAACATAAAACATATATATTAGTAAATAAAAATACAATTTCAAAGCGTTTATAGTTTTATAAATACCGTCAACCAACCGCACTAAACGTTTTTAACAAAAGGGTCAAAATATACACTAGCACAAAAACTAGTAGTTTTCCATTAATTTATTTACAGATTATTAAATACTGTTTTGCCACAAGACAGATTTAAATAATACCTTCAGTATATTAAATATTTTACTAAAAGTTTAAAGCATGTTAACACACCAAGATATTTGAGTGCATGGCAATCCTATTACATTCATCAAAAAGATGGACTAATACAAAATCCCATGTTGTTTTTTCTCGAAGATTATAAAAATAACTTTACATAGTATGATTTAACTTTTTTTATGCACACACATCACAGAGGTCAAATTATTATTAAAATTACGTAGGTCTCTGGTCTTAAATGTAAGCTAACTTACTTTTTGTATTTACTTTTGTGATGTGTCCGAAATAGAGGAAGGTCTCACAAAATAAAAGGTAAAAAAATATTGGTTCTTGTGTTTTCTAATGTACTGATAGAAAAAAAGTGTTTTACATTTTAAAATAACTTTCAACGTAATCTAATTTATAATGCAGTTTTCTTGAGCCTATTGAATAGAGATTTGTATTGAAAGTTTCGATATCAAAGTTACGTATCATACATAAAATATTAAGCTATTATACTAGAATCAGACATATTAAAACATATGCATATAACATTAATAGTTTATTACAGCTTTAAAAAATATTTAAACCTTCAAAATCATTTTTTTTTTTCAATGACAAATTATCAAATATTTGATACAGAAATTAAATATAAAACCACTTATACATACATTATAGAGACTACTTTAAGTTTAACATTAATTCTTCTTAAAAATCATATCATAAAATAAATTATACTATAAAATATTCAGAAAAACTACTATGCTATTTTAATTGAAAGATTTTGTCAATCTCCGAAGTAGACTAGTAAATTACCTTTGCTTATTAAGAAAGAACAAGTGAAATAGTCACCAAAAGCATGATATTATACATAATCAGCTTATAAAAATAACGTTTTAATAAGATTTTCTTTACAGCTAATATATAACCAAAATGAAAACTATTCATTCATTTAAAGGAACATGTAAATTGCTGTTTTTGCGTAATAATATATCATAGCTCTATATATTAAAACATTTTATGATTAATAACTGTATTGAAGAAGCGGTCGTAGAGAAATTAAGTTGTTTCCAAGTTATCCTCAGGATATTATACTAAATATATCAGATATGATTAATAGTTTCCTGTTTGTGTTGTATCTGGTGTTATAGCATGGAATCGAGCCATTTTTTCTTATTGATTTAACATTTATGCATTTTGTATTATACCTTAGCTTAATATTTCAATACACTGGTTTTCATTTTTATTTCTTTCAAAGCGTAGATATTTGCAAAAATATAAATTGAATTATACTAAGCAACTTTTATAACCTTTAAAGAGTTTCCTAAGAAGGTTGATATAAAATAAATAATATAAGGATTATATAAGGTTAACCACCCTGCTTACGTTCATGTTATTAAATATACTGAACAGAGTAATGTAAAACAGTTTCTAAATGCTATTGATATATGCATACATAGCGTAGCAAAAACTACATTTTTGTGTTTAATGCCTTCAATAATTAAAATGTTTAATTTAACTGACACCAAGAATTTTATAGCGTAAACTAAAAATATACTTTCAGATGGACAGTCTTAAATGCATTAATCATTCTTGCGCAGCGTTTTTCCTTGATATTACAATTGTTAATGCACTGATAATTCTAGGTCAGAAATGTGGAATGCTTATATGCATCTGAGAGGTACACCACCCTGAGCATGTTCTTCTTTCGTCATCAGAGGTTCGGTCTACCCATGAAGGAGCTCCGCAGCATTTAAAATGGCAGTGACAATTAGTGTGTTTCTGGAAATTCGATTTTGTTCTAAATTCCAAATATCAATTCTTAAATTTAAAATCTTTATTTTTGGCTTTTTTATTTGTATATCTGATTTTCTAATTTTTAACTCGAATTAAGAACTTGAGTTTACAATTGTGTAATTTAATTTCAAATATTTGAATATTAATTTTAATTATATAACCAATTTTAATTTTACATATATTTTATCTTCCTGCCAAACATTAGATTCAAATCAGCCATTATTTCTGTAATACTACTAAGGCTTCCACAGTTCCTGCAAGAAAATTCAGGTAGCAAAAGATATCACAAAGCTTACGTATGTGAATTATTACCAGAGGGATTGAAATATTTTTTACTTTCAACCCACTTTTTTTTTTCCAATATGTATAAATTGTTATAAATGTTTTATAATTTTATAATCTACAATATTTTAATCCCTCTGGGAGCATTATATATAGTATTTGGCGTTTTTCAACTTGAAGAAGTTAGTCATAAAGAATCTGTGTTGATTTTTTAAAAACGCTACTAGTTTTAGTACAGTTTGAATTGTAATAAAAATTTCAAATAATATGTATAATTTTGTAAGTGTTGTATAACTAGTGTAAAGTAGCTAGCTGATGGCTATGAAATACAACTTTTTGCTTTTTTACTTCTTACTTGCGCCCTTTATGGGGGAAAGATTCTTGTATGGATCTCCCCACAAGTCACTTAGTGATTTTTTATGCACGTAAGAGAATTATTAAGAATTATTAGAACGTAAGAGACTTTACAAATTAAAACATTTTATATCCACGTAAGTCACCTTACATCTATCGGCCGAGAGAGAATGTTTAAAAAGAGAGGGCACGAGGGCTGTGCTGAACACAATTTTTACCTCTCCTAAAAGGGAGATATATTTGTTTGAAGTTGCACTCTTATTGGTCAGTTTGAATTTTGAGAGATATCGTCTCATCGTGTAGGGTATCGGATAGTGAGCGTTCAGTCAAACTTCGAGGGATTTTTAAGAGACAAAAGTCATGTAAACGTCTCTTATAGGCTACGGGTTTTCGTTGATTTTTTATCCATAAGCAACATTTGGGAAAAAAAGTATAAAATTTCAGATTCTTTGTGAAGATGTTCAGAATGATTTTCAAAACTAGGTTCAACGAGATTACAATGTACTTCAATTACATCAAACGGTCTAAATTTTGGCGTTTTATTTCCTAAATATACCTGATTTGGCTCAATAGTTTCTTGAACAAACCCCAATAAATCTACTATAATTGCTGAAAACATTATTCTTACTGGTTATTTTATTTGAATTTTGTTAAAGAGATAATTTTGTTGCATTTCAAACTTGTTTTCGTCAAATTTTAAAGATTTATCTGATTGTTTGAATGTTTTCAGATACTTTTAAAGGAATTTTTTATTTGATCGAAGGTATAATATCCTTTGTTTAAACCATAGTATTTTGTTATGTTCTTCTCACTAAATCCTATACAATAAGGAGAACTTTCACTAATATTTATTACAAAATTATCAGAATAAAAACCACTTAAACCAATAAAATAATTTGATTCTTCCTCTAAATGAATAGGATGTTCTAAGTTTAAAACTAATTTAGAGCTTTCTGAAGTCAACTTCAACAGCTTCATTTTCGTTATTTAAATGGAGAAATTTTTAAAGCACAAAGATCAGATAAAACTTCAAACGTTTGAAGAAAATAAGAAAAATCAACCAATCAGATTGTTAATTGTTGGTTCAAGTGGATGTGGAAAAACAACTTTATTATTGGATTTCATCTACAATAGATTAATTCCATATTCAAATTTGTTTTTTAGTAAATCTTTAGAACAAGACGCATACAAAAAATTACAACAAAGATTAAAAAATATTGAGAAGAACTTAAGCAAAAAAATATCACATTTTTATAATGCTTCTGAGGATATAGTTCCGTTAAGCGAATGTAAACCCAATTCTTTAATCGTTTTTGATGATTGTATTTTAGAAAATTAAGACGTTATTAAGGAATATTTCGTAATGTCTCGTCATAAAAATATCTCTTGCATTTATCTTTCTCAATGCTTTTCAAAGTTTGATAAACAAGTTATAAGAAATAATTTGAATATGTTGTGTGTTTTTAAGCAAGACGATCACAAATTCGAGAAACATTTACAACAATTATGTGGAATCTGATATGAGTTTTAACCACTTTAATGAATTATGTGATAAAATTTGGAAAGAAGACTATGGATTTTTAACTATTAATCTAACTTTGAAGCCTAAAAATGGTAAATATTTGAATAAATTTTCTAATATAAACGTGTAATAATCTCGTACGTTTTCACGTTCCACGTTCACGTTTTTACGTTCCCCGCTAACGTTTTCACGTTCCACGTTCACGTTTTCATATTCCACGTTCATGTTTTCACGTTCCACGTTCACGATTCAAAATTTTAAATGGCGAACGTAATTTCTGAAGAGGCGAAAAAACTTGATCAAATCGAAAAGAAATTAATCAAAGAATTTAAAGAACAGATTAGAATTGATGAAAAAGAGCAAGAATTTCTTCAAGAAATTTATTAACCTGTAACTTCTGCAATTAAAAATGTTGAAGGTAAAATTGGAAATGTTTTAAATCAAAATAAAAAATATGATGGATTTGGTTCCAGTTGTACGACAATTTGCTGATATTTCGATTCCAGAATCTGAGGTAGAAGAATTTGAATTACCAAAACTACCATCTTCTACACCATTTAGACCCCGAATCATTGAAGATTCTACAATAGTTGAACCAATAAGTCCTGGGACAACGGATATAATAATTGGTGAAATTGGTAAAAAAATTCCTTCCTAGAGCAAAAGATGATAAATTTGGTTTGTATTGGGATAGAAAAAAATAAAGTTTTATGATTGGAAATTTGCCCGTGAATTTTGAGCATAATGATATCATTATTAATGAAAAAACATATGAAGGAACTCAAGGTTTATGGAGATTAATAACAGACAATGATGTTCCAAAAGAAGATTTATATTCTGAAGAAGATTTACAAAATTATACTGAAATTTTATGGAAGTCTGATTCCAATTTACAAAAATAATGATTTATCCACAAAAAAACCTAAGTCAAGTAGAGGTAAAAAGGTAAGAATTTAATTAAAGGAATTTGGGAAAAACGAATCGAAGGATCAGGTGTGAGGAAATACAGTGATAATAAGATTGAATACAGATATATCGAAGATTTGACAAAACTTGATGGAATTATTAATTATATTTATGCTCAAGAAAAGGCTGGAAATAACAATTTTTTAAACAAAAAGAAAGCAATTAAAGATTTTATTTCGAACAAACTTGATGAATTGATTGAAAAACCTGATTTAATTAAATATTTAAAACGAATTTTGCCTGAAATAAGTTTTCCAATTTTGATTGAAGGTAGTGGACTTTTGAATGATTTTATCAACAATTTACCTTTCAAATTACATGTACCAGGCTATCAATGTCTGGGACCGGGCACGAAGCTTGTTAAAAGAATGAAAAGAGGAGATTCTGGTATTAATAAATTAGATAATGCTGCAATGGAACACGATATATTTTATGCAAATCATAGAGACACAAATTCCAGACATATAGCAGATAAAATTTTGCAAGATACAGCAATGGATAAATTTTTATCAAAAGATGCTGGTTTAGGTGAAAGATTTGTTGCACTTCCAACAGTCGGAGCAATGTTTATGAAGAGAAAATTAGGAATGGGTATCAAAGAGAACTTAAAAATTTAACTATATGAATGGAGTAGAAATCTTTGAACGTGAATTTCAGTAAAAATCAAAAAGATAAAATAAAATCAGCTTTTAAGAAAAGAATTCCAGTCAGTATTCAATTAAAATTAGATCAATTTAAAAAATGGAAGTGATGAGATATTTTTAACAAATAGACAATATAATAAACTTGAAAAACATAAGAAAAAATAATAAAGGAATTAGAATAGAATTTTCTTATAATCAGTTGAAAGAACTTAAAAATGGTGCATTATTAAAATATTTATTAGATTTTTAAGAAGATATTCCCGTTGTAAAAAATGTTGTTCCTTATGTTAGAAAAGCTGCTCCAATTGTAAAATAAGGTGTGATTCCTATTGTTAGAAATATTTTAAATTGGTTAGATAAAGAGTAGGAAGATGTTGCAGGATCTGGATTAGATGAAAAAACTTTGAATTACGTGAAATCAAACATTAAAAACAATTTGAAATCAAACCATTAACATTCGGGGAATTGGAAAAAATCTGCAAAAACATTAAACATTTTAGAGGAATTTTCATGAGAGATACATTACCTGAAAAAGTAAAGAAATTTGAATGTGGAATTGTGAATTTAGACTCGTTTATGGGAAGTGGAACGCATAGGATTTGTTACTATAAGAATGAAAAAATGCGTTTTATTTTGATTCATTTAGAAGAATTGAGGATAAACCACCTATAGAATTGATTAAATATTTGAAAAAATCAAACGTCTACTACAATGACTCGCAAATTCAAGATTATAGAGATCCACCAATTTGTGGTCATTTATGTGTTATTGTTTTGAATGAACTGAGTGATGGTAAAGATTTTAAAGAAGTTGTTAACAAATTATTGCTTAATAAATATGGATTCACAAAATATTTTTGATGTATTTGGAACACAAATTAGATCTGAAAATATTCAAAATGAAGATAATAGTTTGAATTTTGATAGTTTCAGAAATGAGTTTGATAACAAGTTAGAAAATTTAATACAAAACCTTCCAGATTCAGATATGTTTGCTGTCGAGATTGAAGATTTTAAAGCAGAATATGATAACAAACTTGCTAATTTCATGAGTTCAAATGAAGTTGCTGAAAAAATAAAAACATTGAAAAAAGAATTTGAAGATGGTGCAAAAAAAATATTTACCAATTTAATGTCTCATATCGAAAAAGCTGGTAAAATTACTGAAGCGATCAAAGTTGAAAAGAATTATGTTAGTTTAGCTAATAACAAAAGAATTGTCGGTGTTCAACCTGGTATTGACAAACATGATGTTTGTTAAAGAACAAATTTTAAAACCTCTAAAATTATCAGAAAACATCGATATTGTTGATTTACATGATCCGAATGTTAAAAATACCTTAGAATTTAAAGGAAAAAGACTTAGCAGCGTTAGTAAGGGAATTTCTCCGTTTGATATTATCGTAAAAGAGCAATTACATGATCATATTAAAAGGTTTGATGAACTGAAGCAAAATTATGAGAATCATAAAGAACATGTTAAACATTTTACAACAGAAGTCTATGAAAAGTTAGAAGCCAGAAATAAAATATTTATAGAAAATTGTGACGAAATTAATGAAAAAATTGCAAAATTTCAACAGTCTTTTGATAAGTTCAGTTTACATGCCACCAAAACCTTTGAAAATATTGCTCATAAATTTGTTCAATACAGTGATTCATATGCTGATAAATTTCAAAAATTAGAAAAACAAATTAATAAGTTCCATGAAGAACTTGTTTAAAAGAATTGATGAGGTAGGTATTTTCGCAGGGCTTTATGCATAATAAAATTTCCCCTTATTAAATGGCGCTCATATATTGTATGAGGTGTAAGGCAAAAACTGCAACAAATGATATAAAATATTACGCAAATATCAATGGAGTTAAGAGAATATCTGGAAAATGTGCTGAATGTAACACTAAAAAGAGCCAATTTATAAAAACTTGATTTTGAAATTTTTTCCTAATAAATAGAGATGGCGGGACATTACAGTGCTTTCGATCTTTTTATAATGCAACACGAAAGAGATTTGAAAAAAGAACATTAGGATGATATTTCTCAAAAATATGAATTATCCGAAGATATGATGAGATTATATGTAAACAAATTGAATTGGTATAACATTGCTAAATATCAAACTTTATCATCAGAGTTCATTCAAGAAAATATACATTATCAATTAAAAGATCATATGTCTGTTCTTTTGTCTCTATCAACACTTGAGTATAAAGTTTTTGGATGAAAATAAAGATACAGTTGGTTGGAATAATATTATAGATAGTAGTTACTATCCTTTACAGATTTTCTTGAAATATGTGGCCGAAATTGCAAAATTTAAGGAAGAGAATCCTGAATATGATGAAATTGATCACTAATAAATGGCATATATTGAATTTTTAATTTTATGCATTATTTTATTAAAACTTGTATCATTTCTTTTAAAAACTATGAATAAATTTTATTAAAAATTTTAAATTTTTTCTATATAAATGGCTGACTACAGAAAGTATGCAAATGATATTGAGAGACCAGAGTTTAAAATTTTTTATCCAATTAGTAAACAACATTTGAATGAACCGAATAAAAGAACTGAGTTTAATATTGATTTTGGAGATCATTTTTGTTCGTCTAACTTCCAGTTTTATATTTCTGGAACTTTAACAAAACAAGATGGTCAAGCATATCTTGGAACAAATGATGTCAGATTGATTGATCATTTTGTGCCATTTTTATTCTCTAAAATTGAAGTAAGGAAACACAATAAATTGATAGAAAGAAATTGAAAAATTGCTGTCAATTAAGTACTTTTAAAGGAACCATATCTTATTCCAAAAGTGATGTATTTTCAAACAGTTTTGAATCGACTTTTAAATTTTGAAAATTTGAAGCGGTCGGTGATTTAGCACATTTCGGCTTAGGATTCTTTGAAAATGTAAATTTTCCAAACTATAAAGGTGGATTTTACATTAGTTTCATAAGAGCTGAAGATGATGATGCTATATTAAAAACAAAAACTGGAAATGATATGCCAGTTGATGGCAAAATTACAATTAACGAGTTTTTCATTAGAGTTTCCGATGATTGATTATAAAACCACGAGTAAAATTAGGTTGATTGATGAAATTACAAAAAGTCAAAACATTATGTTTAATTTTCTAGATTGGCAATGTATTGAGCAAAAATGTATTACTGGAACAACTTATTCGTTCGATATTACAAATATTTATAGAAATATTTTCAATCCCAAGTTCTTTATCATTGGTTTTCAAACAGATAGGCAAAATAATCAAGTGAAAGATCCATCAAAGTTTGATAGTTTGAATGTAAAAAATATCAGAGTAAAATTGAATGGTTCTTATTATCCAGATGAATTACAAAATTTAAACATTTCAGGAGGTCTTTTCAGAATCATGTATCAGATGTATCAAGATTTTAAGAAAGTTTACTACAAAAATATGGAAATGTATTACAATCCCAAAGAATTTATAGCAAATAGACCCATTTATGTCATTGATACAACAAAGAGTTTGACGAATATTTCTGGTTCAAAGAACGATATAATTATCAATATGGATTTTCAAAATGCTGTTGCAAATGCGATTTGTTATGTTGTTGTTATTACTGAGAAATTTTTATCATATGACGTGATTAAGAACGATATTAGAGAAAATCAGTAAAATTTTAGAAAAAATCGTCTAATTTTCTATATTATTCATTGGATAACTTTACAGAATTGTTAAAGACATTGATAAAAACATTGAATTTAAATTATATAAAGAAATATTTAAAAATAGGAATGATATAAGGAAAAATCTATTTCAAGGTCATCTTAAGGGTTGAAAAGGAAATGATGATTGTAAAAGATACTTTAATATTTACTGATCCTATATACCAAATGTCATCAAAAAAGCTCCAATAGTTCTCGAGATATAAGAGTTTAAAGATAAGGGATGATTGGGGTAGGTTTTGAAAATTTTGTTATTTTCATGAAATTTTAAGTAGAACTCGCTTGTTTTTTAAAGTTTCAGATTTTTCAGATAAAATTTTTAATTTTTTTATGAATATTAAGAAATAGGGGATGATTTCACCCTCATGGATAAGTTAAGTCGAAAGAGTTAAGTATTTACTATATATGTACCAAATTTCATTAAAATCGGTTGAGTGGTTTTTGAAATATAAAATTATTAATAATCTTGTAAACTAGCACTCCTAATTGTAAAAGTGAGAACAACTAATATAGCAGAGACATAGCTTATAACTTTCGAGACTCTCCGTAGCTCAGTTGGTAAGACGCTTGCCTTCCAAGCCTGAGGTTCTGGGTTCAAATCCCAGAGCTTCAGGCGCGCTTTTTATTGAGGAAGACATGGTTGTCGTTCAGTTTTTGGGGACAAGTCTTTACACGAGTGGCCATAGTGTAATGACTATAGAACAAGCCGAGTAATGACAACTGTGGCTGGCGTGTCATTTGCTTCCTCACCTTTCCACTTCATTCCTTAATTCCTTCTCTTCCTTGGTTCGTTCATTCCTTCTCTTCCTTAATTCGTTCATTACATTCATCGTTCATATCATTCATTAATACAACATTACACTTACAAAACACCCGACACAAATTCCCTAATTGTATCTCTCCATCAACTTCTACACAGTAGTTACCAAAGAAAATTGAGACTTGAAAACAAAAACCAGAGCCCAAGACCCGAATAAAAGCTCCTAGCCATTAACTTGGTTGGACAGTAGCAGTGCAGGGCCAAGTCTCTAAACAATAGACACCGTAGAAGTTGAATGTGATGTTATTCCCCATAGCGCAAACACGCACACTAACAACACTACACCAAAGACACAATCATTCATTTTGTTAATCAACGAAGTAATATGGTTAATATTGTATAATATTTTTTCATTATAGAGCAACAAAGTATAGAATTTTGAATTTGGAAAAGAATGAAAGATAAATATGGTTGGACTATTATTGCAGATTTAGAAGGTTATAAAGTACATTTGCCTAATAGATTTTTAAACGTTTTAGATGATAAAAAGACCAAAGAAATGAATAAAAGAGATAATATATATTTAATGGTTGTTAGTAAAAAACTTATAAAAGATAAAGAATGTGTTACAATTAACTTTGTAGAATAAAGATTAAGAATTCGAAGATTTTACATTGATTCTAAGGAGTGCGCTCCAAAAGTGCGCTAGAATCGGCATATTCATATCTACTCCCATAAATATATATAAAACAAATATCAATAAGCGTATGGTTACGTATTGATTGTAAATTTAAAATAAGACATCTCATATATTTTTACAAATAAAATTATGGACTTAAAACTACATGAGGTTTGACATTGTCCTTATGGGAATAAACTCGAGGGCGTTGGTCCCCAAGTATTAGTTCTTCGCTCTAACTTTACCTGTTAAAATAAGAGATACTGTACATTTAGCTATTTATAATAATCTCATGTAAACATATTTTGTAAAATAATCTCAATGAGTTATTTAATAAAAATATATAATTTTTTGTACACTATTCTACTATTAATTATAGGTCGACAGTTAGGGGCTGGTACAACCAGATGAAGAAGTGTAAGTGATTATACTTGGATAAGCATTAGCGAGGCCTCAAGGGGCTGGGCAAAGTTCTTTGGTCTCCACATGATATTTAAAATACTTTGTTATAAAATTTATATTTTTATTGAGCTTAATATCTATATATGCAACACTGAGTTTGATGATGATGAAGGTCAGTGCATGCGACTTTTAGTGAGCGATGAGTAATAATTTTGCATTAGTTTTGTGGGTAAATATAATAGCAATGAGAAAAATCTAAATAAATAAATGTGCATATAAGTAAGTACACTCGTATGAGATTGTAATGTTACATTTAACACACGTATCTCATTCATACAATAAAAATAAAACTAATAAAAAGGAAAGTCAGTATTAAGTCGGTGACAAGATTTAATTTGTGCAAAATGTAAATAAACAAACAAAATTGTATAAATATATAATATGAAAACATATTTAAAGCAGTTTTTTATCTCTAGATGGAACTTTAAATAGACAAGAAAATTTTGTCATGATGCATATCTCAGCATGAAGTTTGGCCAAACGCCGTTGAAGCTTATCAATTAGTAGGCTGACAACTTTTCTTTTTTGTTTGCTGGGGAATTTAGATATACAATTTCTGTATGATATTCGTATATCTCTATCATTCCGCAAGGACATCTTTACAATTACATTATTTATATACTTTAAAATATCCTTTAATCCTACTTTTACAGTGTAAGGTATCGTTTAACGATTATTTTATGGTAATAATAACTTCTTAAATATTATAATTATACATGACAAAAATACACTTTTCCGCCTAACCGGAAAAAGTTTTTAAAGTCTATGAAAACTAAAATATTATTAATTATAGCAATGGGATTTATATATACTCAATATGTCAAAAAGTGTTTAATATACAAAAATGTATAACAAACAATTATAGGAAAACATATTATGTACTCAGCATTTTAGAAGAGTTTTATTTTCTCTGTAGGTTCATAAATATGGAGTTTATGATTTCTTTACATGTCAAACGGCAATCTAAATTGAACGATTTTATATATATAATTTTTAAGTGTAAAGTAATAATAAAGTTTCAAGTGTAAAAACTTTAAAATGTTAAATTGCATAGTTAATTTAACATTTACAACGTTAATGTTCTCGCAGTGGAAGTTCTTTCTAAAACCAGGTTGTTTTTTAATATAACCAATTAGACTTTGGATTTAAATACAAAGAACTGGAAATTAAATGACAACGTGTGGAATCTAATTATGTCACAAAATTGATGTCTGGAATCTAATCAAAAGTTGAAGTTGAGCTAAACTCAATATTCATATTGAATTATCCCTTCACACCATTAGTATAATGTTCGCTTGAGTAGATGCAAAAAAGGTGATAAAGAAGATCAAAATGAACTTTTTCAAACAACTTTTTCAACAATGTAAATGTCTTTTATTTAAGGCACGAGTGTCCTAAATATCATTTTTCCAGGACACCGAGAGGTTCAAAAACAAAATATGGTTCTTCTAGGGCTTGACACCCTATTTAAACTTCTATAGATGATTCATCTTTATGAATATGGTTTAGTTTTTCTATTTTAGTCATTTGGCTTAGATGTACCTAATTCGTACTTTCTAAGATGTGGGGTAGTTAGACAACTATTGCTAACTGTATCTGTTAGTGAGTCAGAGCTTTGCTGTACATATATACGTACATACATACAGAAAGTTTTATTAATAAAAATTTATATATTTGATATAAATTTCAAACGTTTAAAATTTTATTAAAAATATAAAAGAAGGGATACAAAACCTTTGTTTACATCCTTGTATAAAAATTAAGTAAAAAAATTAAACTTTTCAAAGAAAAATAAATAGATCAATAGGGATTAATATTGGAATAAACGTCCAGAACTTGTATGCAACTTCTCCAAAATCTGTTACGTAAAATGTTGTACGCCAGACCTTGTATAGTACGAGTACATGAATATCTGACCCGTATTTAAATTTCGGAGTATCCCAAAGCTAATTCATAAGTTTACTTTACAAAGAATCTCGATTTTTACGTTTGCTTCATAAACAAAAATTAAGATACAAGTGATTTAATTTAAAATATAGGTAATAGCACTAAGTTTATTAAGGAAAATTCTGGGTATTCATTAGATTTCTGTATAATAATGATATAAATGTAGTTAAAGTCTGCTTTACAGTTATATCGTAGTTTCCTAATTAGCCCATTTTCAATGTATAATTACTTATGAAGCAATGTGTTATATATTTATTTTTAAAATATGTTTTGGTCAAACGTTTAAAAGTCACAGGTGAATCTTGTGAGTCGAACTTTATTAAATTATATAGTTAAGCAGAATGCTACATTTAAATGCGTTGTTAGTGACAGGTATAAATAAATTTGAATTGTACATTTTATTTTAACAGGCACCGTTACACTTGTTGGAGCACGGGGTTTTAAAATTTTACGTAGATCAGGTAAGTTTTTATGACATATTTTGTTATATAAACACCTGTTATAGCATACACAATGGCGTTTATTTGTAATAAAGAATAAAATCTTATTTCTACTCACGACCTTTCTCTACTATTTAATGGTCAAATATGCTAAATAGCAGTATATCGTTTTAATATTTACCGGGAATATAACACTTGAAAACCAAAGCATTCAACAAACGAAAAGATTACCTCCTTTATTTAAAACAAACAGGTTATTTATACTATTTTGCAGAAATTACAATTTCGAACATTTCACAAAACATAATAATTGTTGAGTGCTTGGAAATAATCAACGCAAAATGCCTTTATTTACAAGCGTTTCTCAGTACATACACTGTTTTGCAGAACAACTCAAGTCATTTAATCGCCTTAAATACTAAATAACAAAGACCTGTGATTAAAACTAAAAGGAACAACATTGGATTATACTAAATACTAAAACTTATACACTAACAACTTAACTACGTTATTTATCAACACATATGTAGTCCTTAAGTTTTAATTTAAAAGAATTGCAACTGTATTGCTTAAGGCTAAGGGGGAGGTCATTGTACAATTTAGGGCCGAAATACGAAACACTTCTACTCCCGACTTCATGCCTGACTTTTCGAAAGTCAAGAAGGTAGCCATGGCGGGTACTGCGTTGCGAGACCCCCTCCCGGAACAACAACCGCTCGCTCAGGTACTGAGGTTCCTGGTGTGATAGGACCTTGTGGACCCAATGAGCAAGTCAACATCCGTCAGACGGACTCCATTGGTAGCAGGCTGGCAGCATCTCGAAAGGGGGACACGTGATGAAAACGGAATCATCTGAGTTCGCTACAGTTTTTAGAACATAATCATTAAACGAAAATAGAAGTGCCTTCTTAACAAGCCATTAAGAATATATGCTATTGCTAAAACTAATTTTAAGTGTAGCAATATAAAATTTGAAAATATACTGAAGGTAAATAAAAATAAGTGTACTTATTTCTATTCAATTAGGATGGGTCATTATGAGTTCCAAAAAATACATTATTTCTCTCGAATTTACGATGGTAGTTTTGTACCAAAATAATTGAGATTTAAAATATGAACAGTAAAATATAAGGTAACATACATTTACTTTCAAAACTGGCCCAATCTCACATTACCACATCCCCTCACCCATCATACGACTTATGTAGAAATTTTTGCTAACGTTCAGTAAAATCACATATGGTGACATGCAATATCATCAAACTCGATGATTTTTATATAGAAATAATGAAGATTCAAAATTTCATGCCAATATGCGTGTTCATTTTTCAGATATTCAGACAGTTACAGTAACATTAATAAAAACTGATGGTAAAACTAATTTCACAATATTGGTTCATAAATAACTTAAAAGAATTACCAATCCCATAATATTATTAGGCTAGTAATGATATATTATGTTTCTTTACTCCATCTTTTCCGAGCATGAGTAATTATATGATTTACAATGTTTTTTATCTAAAAAACAACAATGCCTGATGTTTTACATAATTGAGCAAATTTTAGTATTTTAGATATTTATTTAAATTACACTTTTTGCCATATCTTCTAATCTTCGTTTTATTGTGAAATTCATACATCAAAAAACATTTTGTAAGTCAATTTTATTTAAGTTTATATAAAAAGAAATATAAGTTAAGAAAATATATTTGTTAGCTTCATCCAAAATTGATTAATCTATATGTTTGATGTCCGAATGATTGTCTAATTTATGAAGCTCAAAGTCGAAATTCAAAAAAATAATTACGGGTTGATTTAAAATAAGGTAAATAACTATTTTTATACTCATTATAAATATCTTACCCACACCGTACTACTGTATATGTTTGGCTATAATCAAATTATGATTGACTTAAATGCTAACTAAATTTAGCTAAATGTGTAGCTCTTTACTTAAAACAAAGTGGAAGCAGTTGTTATTGAGCTAAAGCAGTAATTATGAATAACTAATAGCTTTGTTCCTTGTCTTTGTAAGTGAAAGACAAGAAAGTATATCATATTTCATTAGCCAATGTTGTAATGTAACTTCCCTTGATAATTTGCGCTATAAAATCAGTGGCTCTGACTAATAAGTTGCATATTCCAGTAACCGAATATAGCAGATTCCAACCAGATTAATTGCCATTGATAAACAGCCAACCAGGAAAAATATACTCGTAGGTATCACAGTTTTCATATCGGAGTAATATTTCACTATTATTAATAAATTTCTATAATTAGTTTATGTACATACAAATGTTTATTACTAATGCAATTATGATGCAAATACATTTGTTTAGCTCATAATTCATGAACACAGTCAATACCTAATGACTCTTATTCTGACCTGACACCACTTGAAATGAATTCCTTTAATGAATGAATAACGTTTATTCCAGCAACTTATACATATACATTTATCTTTCTTAGATGAAATAGTTATTATTTTATATATATACAGCAGCTTATATATTCAAGATATGTAATATAAGTATAACGAATAGAACAATAAATATAACAATACTGGAAAGCCTACATGGGCAATCTGCCTTTGTGTAGGTCTAGTTGCATCTAGCCGCCAACATAAAATTTGAATAATGCGCTGGATATTTTAGTAATAGAGTAAGAATAATGTAAAAAAGATAAAGGGATATAAGTCTATTGCTCCTTGAATTTTACTGTAAGTGATTGTTTACTGTAATCTCGGTAAGATGAAATACTTGATTTCTATGGTCTTGCCCAATATAAAAATTTACATTTGGGATATTTTGTACTTATCAGTTGAATTATATTTATTACAAGATAGTTTCGTAATAAAATTAGTTTCAAATATGAACCTAGGTAAGTTGCCATCAGATTACTAATAAGAATAACTTAAAATACTCTTATTTTGTAATTACTTTTGACTGACAAGCATAATGCAAAAAACAGCTCAGCAGAATGATTGAGGCGAAACGTTGTACACCCCCAGGCAAGTGATATCTGGTAGAGTTGTTTCCGTGACTGTCATATTTTCCGCCTCAGTGACCCCGAATAACTATGGGTTACTCTAAAAACACTGCCAATCTTTCTAATCCCACCTGGGTCAATTAACAACTGGGTGATTAACAATGGTCAGCAATATCCAAGAATCACCCATTTTACTAGCTGAGCGTTAGCGAAACCTATTACTCCGGTGGTTGAAAAAATGTATTTCTGTATATCTGTCCAGACGACACCATGAGAAGTAAATTACGCACTACTCTTGAAGTTTTCACGGAGCTTAATTTTTTAAATAGCTAACATCAAGTTTGATGTAGTGAATATCACTATAAATGATTTAGTTAAAATGAACTTTAGACGGATTTTATTCGCAACTGTATTGGAAATAAGAAAATCGCTGAATTATTTATTTTTTAATTCTTTTCACGTTACGTAGTAATATACTTAGTCAAATTATTCGAGAGATATCTCGATGAAGATGTCATACGTAGATTATATGTTTTTTCCTATCCATGAGACATTATAAAGTCTATCAACTCAGAAGGGTTTTTGAATTCGAGAGAGATAAACATGTCTCTATACTTTTTTTATCTTTCCGTGAGATATTTCATGAATGGAATTAGCTATATATTTGAAATTTCACATACAACCTTCATGTAGCCTTGTCTGTGTAAAAACAAGTTTTTTTATTTATGAGTTAAAGTGACTTTTAGAGAATTTAAGAACGAAAGTTCAGTGACGCCTAAGTACCAGTGAGAGTACTAATACTTTTACTTAAATGTGTTGCATTCTAGCTCAGCATGGAATGTTCATTTCCTGTATTCAGTTGCCATACTTTGAAAAATAGAACATGGCTGACCTTCCTTCAAGAGATTGAAGTAAGACTTTGGGTTGAATTCAAGTGCAATTCAATTCAATAAAGTAGGTAAACTATTTTTTGTAAGGTTATAGCCTACTGCAATGACCAAGAAAAACACAAGTGGACGTGGCTGGAAATTTAGAAATTAAGAATGATGCAACTATGACTTTGAACAAGAGAAAATTTACTAATAAATTCTTACAGGTGTGGCTTGAGCAAACCATTATATTATTGATGTATCTAGCACTATATAGCCTTTCATTTACTGTATTTGAAACCTAAAAAGAGGTTCAGAGCTTCAAAGTACAGATCCAATCCAAATTTTAATATTAAAGGACTTTATAAAAATTGCACTAACAATTATGCATTAACTTGTTGAAGTCCATTATCTACTATAGTTCATAACTTATGAATACAATCGATATTATTCTATTTTTAATACATATATATTATGAAATCAAAATTATTTAAATCAATTGATGAAATGTGTTTGTAACACAATGACAGGTTAAACCAACAGAATGTCTACAACGGATTATAAATCAGTCCTTATGTAATGTTTGTATATTTGGAATGTATATTTGAAGTGACCCAGGATTAAGGCAGTCGAAAATCTTTATCTCCCCTCATTCGTAAGGGATGGTCAGTACTTCTTTAGTTGAGTAATGAGGATATATTATTAGAAATAGGGATGTTGACAGGACACGTCCCTATCAGAAAACATATAACTAAGATAGGTCTAAGCCAGGCAGATGAATGTAGAAGGAGAAGAGTCAGTAGAGTACATACGGCTGAATTGTCGTTCTATGTGCGAAACTAGGAGAAAATTCCAAGGTGCCTAATTTCTCAGCTCTAAGGATGTTAGAAATTAAGAGCCCTCAAAATTAATAGGCTTTTGCAAGAATTTTGAGTGCCTAAAAACTAAGTAAGGGAAGTCCAAAGGCCCTTTTATAACTACGTGTGGGTACTCCTGTCTCTATCGCTCTAACAAAAAAAATGTGTGTGTATATAATAGTACTTCAGAACAGCTATAGATCTTGTATACCACAGTATGTGTTCAGTAAATTAAAGTGTATACGTACTTGAAGAAAATTGTCGCCGCCGATGGCAAGCAACACATTCAATAAGTGAAGGCACATTAAGTGAACGAACTCAAGTGAGCCATCAGGGTGGGAATACGACAGGGTTTTGTGATACATGCTTTGATGGTTTTAATTCTCTAAATTGTCTACTTATTGAATTATATTGAGGTTAAATATTAATCTTTACAGACATTACATCTTTTTTTGGTAAATCCTGGTAACTGAGAATTGTAGATTTTCATCTCATTGATCAGAGTTCATACCCTAATATGGGCAAGGTCTTTTTAAAAAGCTTAGAAATAGTCATCTGAGAGTAACCTGATATAATTCGAAGACCAAAATTCTTAGCTAGATTGTCAAATTTCTCATAAAATGTACAATAAACGTAGGCACACTTATAGCAACGAAGGAGCTTAAACTAATAAAACATGTCCAAATATAATATTTGAAAACAATATAAAAAAAAACTTATAACTGAACTATAATAGTTTGGAGTATCTTTATTGCTCTAGAGGGTTTCATTATGAGTTGGGCAATTATTACATTGTTCTCATGAGTAGTCATGATGGCAATGAGACAATCGCATAGTAAATAAATTGTAAGAATGCTGAATAAATCAGTTAAACATGTGGCAAAGTGACATAAATTAAAAATGTAGCCTAGCTATTAAAATTAAATGAGCTATGAATGAGAATTTTTGCATGCAACCTTATTGAAATTTGTTGTTGAATATAAATGGTTTATCGTACCAAGTCTATAAAAATATCGTAATAATAGTTGAATACACATAAAGTCGTAAACTAACAAAAAAAGAACTAAAATTTATTTATAAGAAACTGAGTAACTAGAAACTGATGTTATAGCATTATACAGCAATAATTTTAACATGATTAAACTCACATAAAGTTAGCACATCTGTTAATTTTTAGCTTATAAAATATAATTAACAATTTGATGAAAACTAGTAACAATCAACTTATCTTAAGATTTATAGTATTAGTATAATAACTTATTAGGAATAATGAAACTAGTTTTAATATCTTAACAAGTATTAAAGTGATATATAATTTTTTAATTACGTTTTAATTGTTTTAGTAAAATGCCGCTGTCAATCAAATGAGCGTGAATTTAGTTATTTTTACAGGGACTTAAAAAAAAATTTGATCAATCATGGTAGTATATTGTTTGTTAGATAGAAAGTTTTTCCCATATGCATTAAAGTTCATAAGCTAGATTAATTAATCTCCAGAATGTTGCATTTATCGTGAAAATTTATTTAAATGAAATAAAATTTACATTGATCAAATAACTGACAGTAGGACCGTTTTTGCATGGGATTTTGATTAAAGCTAAACCATTTCTAAGTTATTAATATGTTCATAATCAAAAAAAACCACTATTTCATGGAATTAACACGCTTTGTAAACTTAACTATGTCATTGTCTCTTTTGTATCCAGATGACTAACAAGTAATTATCTAATTTATTGCTGGTTCATAAACTTCAAAAGTACTAATAACATTCTGAAAGAAGTCTGATGGGCATGTCTGGAAATGTTTAAAAATCGCCTTAATGTTTTAGGTTACCTGCAGGGAATTAAACAACCGTGTACAACAGCAAATCAACCTCCTCTAGAGGAATCTTGTGTGACCTGTATCGGAAATGGAGTACAGATTTCTCTGCCTCTGAAATAATCTAAGATTCATTTAGTCGAATAAAATTGATTTAAGAATTTATAAGAAGGATGAAGTTGCAGAATACTTCTGTAACTGGTGGTTTGCAAGAAGGAATTAGAATATGAAATCTGATCCAGGACTCACATTTTCCTGTACTTCAATCGCTTAGTGTACATGAGAGTAAACCAAACTTGTGCAAGGCCGCCAGAACTCTATCAGTATCCAAAAATGTATAAATATTGTTTAGAAATAAATATCTTGAACACTATTATATATATTTATGTTTGTGCGTTTTTATGCTTTTTTGTATACTTATGTACATATATTACTCTCTCTTTGTTTAATAAACTATATAATTTAATGCTGCATTGTAACTGGGGTAACCTGTAATGTAAGCATTCTTCTTAATAAACGAATTTCAATTTGAATTTTTGAATATTCTTACAGAGCGACTCATAGGTGTAATAAATAATTTTAACTGACTTCAATCTTTATTATTCTACATTAATAGTAGCATGTACAAAAATATGAAGGAAAAATGAAGATGAAGGATTGCATGATGGATATGATGATCCTCATTTCTGTGCATATTGCTTTTCCCATCGTTCAAGGAGATATAGCCAGTCACTGGCTGATCTTTAGGCAACTGAAGTACCAAAACGTAAAATTTCGCAAGCAATCTGAGCATTTTAACAGGAATGCAATTTATTTAAAAAAAAGATAGGGTTAGTTATGTTTAAAAAGTATATAACGTATGCCTTTCACGACTTAAATGTTATTTTTTGGGCTAACAACTTTGAATTTGAACTATTGCTAAATGCACGAACCAAAATTACAGTTGTAGAAAGTGGACACTATTGTTTGCCAGTTTTCGATGGTTTTTGTTAGAAAAGATTAAATATAACGCGACTTGAAGTGGGAGCTTAGTGGAAATATGTCATCTGAGGTTTTGTAACACAATTTGTAGAGTAAGCAGTGGTCGGTGTTAATACAGTGGAGTACAATATGTAGTTGGTAAACACTTTCCAGCTGCCATTTGTGATTACGAATGATTTCATATATGACAACTTTCACGTAGTAGTGGAATACACAACGCTTTCCTTTTACTGAAATTGACTTTGTTTTACATAGAATTTAACAACTCCTAAAACCTAAATGATCCAAAGTTATTACTTTTTTTTAATCTATTTAAATATTTATTAAAATTAAAAACTGTATCAAATAAAAATGGGCAAGCATCTATGATAAATTGCAATAGTAAATACAGTAATAATAATAATGAAAGTTACACAGTAAAACAAGCACTTTGGGTTTATTCGAAGGTGTTAAATATTTAACATATAATTATTTTTACAAGTTTAATTAACGTGAGATGTCAAGAAGCTGCAGCATATGCGTAATTTACCACATATTAGTGTTTTGTTATGCTGATAGTTTAGTTGAAAATCATTAAAGGATAAGACCAACAGTTGACGTTAAAACAATATTGTTGTTGAATTTGGAACGAATATTGTGGAATATTGTTTCACGGTATTGCTTAGCTATCAAGTATTATCCAACCAATTAGTTTATTAAGGCCATTCGCTAAGTAATTAAGCTCTTTCCTACGTGTTTTGTTAATATTAGATACGTTTTGTTTTCCTTTGCATAAAGTTAGTTGTTAAAGGTTGACGCTATTATTGTGTTTAACATTCATTACAGTACAGGCATTAATGAGACGGAATACAAAACTATCAGTTTTATCATAAACAAAATATAACGGAACACAAATAAACTCATGAAACTTCACCAGTTTTTGAATTTTTGTATATTTCTGTACATACATTGTGGTTGATATTAGTTACCTAAAGACAAATTAGTTTAGCAGAATACTTTATAAATAGGAAACATTCTGGACGAGTATTTTTTGTTTACATATCGTTCAGAACTGTTGTAAGACAATAAATAGCATTCTTCAATTATATCAGTTACGCTTTGGAGAGTGATCTTCATTCGAGAGATGTAAACTGTATTATTATACCGACAGTAAATACTGTTTTATATAAAACTACTATAATAACAGATGTATTCATATTTTTTATTTTATATTTAGTTATCAAAATTATATATATATATATATATATATATATATATATATATATATATATATATATATATAAGTAGATATGAATATGCCGGTTCTAGACCACTTTTGGGACAGACAGAAAATCAATGTAAAATACTGTCCATTGAACCATAAACAAATCTAATAAAGTCTAACAGGAAAGCACGAATGTTAAATAACCGAATCTTTAGCTGTTTTACTGTTCAATGTTTGCTTCTACATTTATAAGCTGTTTTAATGAAAAAATCAAAAAATCTTAATAAAAAATCTTTATTCTACAAAGTTAATTGTAACACAGTCTTTATCTTTAATATTCTTCTTTCCAGTAACAATCAAGTGTAATTTTTCATTTTTGTTTAATTCTTTAATCTTTTTTTCATCCAAAACAGTCAAAAATCTGTTCGGCAAGTGTACTTTACAATCTTCCAACTCGGCAATTATTGTAAACCCGAATTTATCTTTCATTTTCTCCAAATTCAAGATTCTATATCTCTTTTTTTCTTCCAATTCCACTAATTTCTTATATTCTTTGAATCTTAGTTCACCAACCTTATTCAACTCTTGTAACAGCGCTGCCATTTATTATAGAAAAATCTTTTAACTAAATTTAGTTAAAAGATTTTTCTATAACAAATAGAACAATCTGAAAACATTTGACCAGAAAATTGTGCTGATTTGTGTCAAAAATCACTACTTCTCAAAATTTAATTTTACAAATTTTTGCTCTTTAAATAGAACAATCTGAAAACATCTGACCAGAAATTGTGCTGATTTGTGTCAAGTTGTCACAAAAATCACCACTTCTCAAAATTTTTAGTTTACAAATTTTTGCTCTTTAAATATGGAGCGGAAAAAGATAGAGTGCCCATACTGCAAAAAAGACATTTTTGAACATCACTATACTCGTCATTACAATTCGAAAAATCATTTGAAGAACAAAGAAATTTATAATAAAGAACTAAAATTATTTGAGGACTTGGGCTAAAGAAAATCAAATTGCCGATCACCAAAACATGTATAATATAGAAAACTTGCGTGAATTAAAGAAAAGCTTTAAGGAAGATAAAAAAGATCTCAATCTATTTAATGATGAAAAAATTCAATCAATCGCTGAAAAATTGTCCTTAGAAACAAACGATAAAACTAAGTCTGAAATGATCGAAGAAATTGACAAAACTCTTAACGAAAAACCTAAAAATATCATTGATGTAGAAGTTTTATCCTCAATACACGGTCTTTTCAAGCAATACATTTTAACGAATTTAAACGATAAGTTCATGTCAATTTACAAATATCTATCAATTATGAGGCCAGAGATTAAAAGTTTAATCGAAAAATTTCAAGAAACCGTTAAAAATATGAAGGGCTAATCTCTCTTTAGAATGCGAATACGAACGAACTTTAGTGAACGGTGAAACACAAACTTGTCCAATGTACTTTACTATAAAAGCAGACGAAAATCTTCGACGTAAACGACTTTTATTACTAAGCAATTTAATAAATTAACACATCGAGAACAGACAAATCATCCAAATAAGGGCTCTGGTTGGACATTAAAACGTTGTAAACAACTGATTTTGAGCCTTAATAAACATGAATTTATGAACGCAGGATCATATATCGATTTACCAAAGGAAATCAAAGATAAAAAAGCTTGTGTAAATATCAAAAATAAAGATGATTTATTGCTTTATTTACTCTATCCGATGCGCTATTGAAAAACCCGAGACTCATGTTGACAGAGCAAAACAATACGAAAAATTCGTGAACGATGAGATATTTTCTGGATTCGACTATCCTATGTCTTTAAAAGATATACAATTATTTGAAAAACGAAGCAGCAAAGCAAAGTACAAGTATCCGAAAATGTCTGTAAATGTCTATACTTTTGATGAAAAACTACAAATAGTACCGTTGCAAATTTCAGAAGTTTATGACGCCAAGTTAGAAGTTGATTTATTGTATGTTAAACAAGATGATAAATCCCATTATGTTTTGATAACAGATTTAAGTAGATTAGCGAGTTCACAGATATCAAAAAATGCTCACAAGACGTTCTTGTGTCGAAGATGTTTAAGCCATTTCTACAAATATAGTGCTTTATCAGATCATTTAGAAATTTGTAAGCAACATGAAGTTTGCAAGCCAATTATGCCGTTTCCGGGTCAAACAACTAAATTTACCAATTACCAAAAGAAATTTAGCCATCCGTACGTTATTTATATGGATTTTGAAAGCATATTAGAGAAGATTCCCACATGCAAAAACAATCCGCAAAAATCGACTACAACCAAGATTCAGAAGCACATTCCTTATGGTTTTACTCTATATTTAGTGTCAAATGTGACCAATCGTATGTACAAGCCGATATGTAATCGAGCAAAAAATGAAGAAGAGTTGCCGAACGTTCCTACAAAATTGTTTGAAGAGCTCAATAAATTATCGAAGTACATAGCTAAAAAATATAATTCAAAGAACATGAAGCCCATGAAATTGACTGACGAAGAAGAAATTTCGTATCAAAATTCAAATCTTTTGCCACATTTGTGAAGAAATATCGTATCAAGACACTGAAAAAACTTTAGGGTTTTTACCAGATAATTGGAGTTCTGCTTATGATGCATTCAAAAAATGCAGAGATCACTGTCATTTGACTGGAAAATTTCGAGGTGCGGCTCATAGAATTTGTAATCTGAATTTGAAATTTCCTCAGAATATTCCCGTTTTCTGTCACAATATGTCTAATTACGATACGCATTTGTACATAAAAAGAATTGGCAAAACAATATGGTAATGTTGATTTGATTGCAAACACAACACCGATGAACGATATATAAATTACTCTGTAAATTCTGGATACGGGTATGAATTTGATGGTGACAAACCTAGAAAGTTCATAAAATTCTCTTTCGTAGACACGTTTAGATTCATGGCGTCATTCTATCGAAAAATTAGCGAAAAATTTAAAGAAAGAAGACTTCAAACATACAAATCATTTTATACAGGGATGGAAGAATATTGAATGAAATTATAGAAAGACAGCCAAATGACAAAGAAGAGATTTTTAAAATATTGTCAGGAAAAGGAATATTTCCCTATGAATTTATCGATAGTATTGAAAAACTTGATTACACAGAAGAATTAAGAATTCAAGATTTCTATTCACTTTTGACAGATGAGAGCATATCTGAGAAAGATTATTCAACACTACTTGAGCGTTTGGAACAAATTAAAAGAGAAAAATCTTGGAAATTATTCTGATTTGTACAACATTCAAGATGTTTTATTGCTCGCTGATATCTTTGAAAATTTTAGGAATATTTGTTTGAATTGCTATAAGCTTGATCCAGCACACTATCTAACAGCTCCCAGTCTTGCATGGGATGCTATGTTAAAATTAACGAAAATTGAGCTTCAGCTAATTAACGATTATAATATGTATTTAATGATCGAAAAAGGTATTCGCGGAGGCATTTCTCAGTGTATTAAACGATATGTTAAAGCAAATAACAAATATTTGAAAGATTTTGATAAGACAAAGCCCGAAAACTATCTGTTGTACGTCGATGCCAATAACCTTTAATGGGTATGGTCTTATGCAAAATTTACCATATAACGATATCAAGTGGATGGATCCTAAAACGTATACAACAGCAGAATGGAAAGAAACAATTTTGGAACTCACTGGCGACGAAGATTATGGCTATATTCTCGAAGTTGATCTTGGATATCCAACGAATTTACACGAACATCACAAGGATTTACCTCTTGCTCCAGAACATTTTAAAAACAAACTTTGCACAACTCTACTGGATAAAACTGAATACGTTGTTCATTCGAGAAATTTGAAGTTCTATTTGGAACAAGGTATGATTTTGAAACATGTGAATAGAGTTATTGCATTCGATCAGAAGCCTTTTATGAAAGAATACATTGATTTTAACACAAACATGAGAACCAAAGCTACAAGCGACTTTGAAAAGGACTTTTATAAGCTGATGAAACAACTCAGTGTTTGGAAAATCTATGGAAAATGTGAGAAACAGATGTGATATTAAGCTTGGAAATGAAGAATTTTCAATGAAACAAGCTAAGAAAACAAATTTCAAATGCTTTAACATCTTTGACGACAACTGTAATAGCGAGTCACATGTACAAACAAAAGGTTAAATTTAACAAACCGATTTTACATAGGATTTTCAGTTCTCGACCTCTCAAAATTGCTAATGTACGAGTTTTATTACAACAAATTAAAAGAAGTTTGATCCAGATTTGAATCTGTGTTACATGGATACAGACAGTTATTTCCTAGAATTGAAACGTGATCCTTTTAAAATTATTAAAGAAAATATAGATGACTTTGATACAAGTGATTATCCAAAAAGATCATGAATGTTTCACTACTAAAAATAAGAAGGTAATAGGGAAATTCAAAGATGAGTTAAATAGCGAAGTTTTAGAAGAATTTTGTGGATTGAGATCGAAAATGTACTCGTACAAATATCTAGACAAAAATCCAGTAAGATGCAAAGGGATTAAGAGAAGCGTTGTAAATAAAACAATAAAATATCGAAAACTTGAAGAAATGTTTGTTCGAAGATAAAGAAGAATTTAGGGAGAATGACAGTCATCAAAAGTTATAAACATGAGTTATACACTGTTACCATAAACAAGCTGGCACTGAACGCTAAAGATGATAAGAGAATTGTCCTAGAAAATAAGATCGATACAGTACCGTATGGCTATAAAAATGAAGCAAAATCTGATATATTAGACGAATTAAATAAACTTGGAAACTTTGATATGTAAATGGAAGATGATTTAATTCACTGTCACAAGTGTAAAAAGAAAACGAAAAATATAGATTCAAAAAATCGTTCAAACTCAAAATGGATTGTATAGAATTGCTGCAAAATGTTCAAAATGTAAGACAAACAAGAGTAAGTTTATAAAGAATCCAAATCCAAAACCTGTTAAGCAAGAATTGAAGACTAAAGATGAGATAGAGATTGAAGCTCGAGAAATTCATGCACCAGTACGAAAAAAGTTTAAAAAGAGAGAAAAATTATAACATTAGGAATTGACGATTTATGGGCAGCAGATTTAGTTATAATGTCTAACTATTCAGATCAAAATGATGGATTTAAGTATATGTTAAATGTTATTGATACTTTCTCAAAATATGCTTGGTCAAGAGCTATCAAAAGAAAAAACGGCAAGGATATTTCAAAAGCTTTCGAAGATATAGTAAAAGATGCCATAAGGATCAATCACAAACCTCCTAACCTACTTCATACAGATAAGGGTTTAGAGTTTAAAAATAAAGAATTTAACGATGTTTTGAGGAAATACAACATTAAGATTTATCATACTGAAAACGAAGAGAAATCAAGTATTGTAGAGAGATATAACAGAACTCAAAATGAAAGAATGAAAGTAATTTTTGAGATTAATAAAAACTTTAAATGGATCGATATTCTTCAAAAAATCGTAAACAATTATAACGATACAGTTCACAGCACAATCAAAATGAAACCGAAAGACGTAGATAAGGATGCAGAAAAGGAGTTATTAGAGACCGTTTTCAAGTATGTTCCACCTGAAATTCACACGAAAACTAAATTTAAAGTCAATGATCATGTAAGAATTGTTAGTAAAAAACAAAAATTTTCGAACAAATATAAGAACAATTGGTCAAGAGAAATCTTTGTGATTTATCAAATTAATAACACAGATCCTGTAACTTATAGTATAAAAAGATTTAAATAATGAAGAAATAACCGGAAAGTTTTATGAATATGAATTGAGAAAGTCAAAGATTTTTTCTATATAAATGGAGGCCCAAAAGAAATGTTCAATGTGCAAAGAATTAAAAGGTTTTGAAGAATTTTATAAAGATAAGAGTAGAAAAGATGGAATTATTTATAATTGTAAAGATTGTTATAGGAAGTATCATAAAGAGCTGTATGATAAAATAGAAAAATTAACTTTGGAAGAGAAAGAATGTCTTAAATGTAAAGAAACTAAAAAAATTTCAGAGTTTTAATAGTGATCACTATAGTAGAGATAAGAAAGACTCATATTGTAAAGATTGTGTAAAGAAGAATCACCATAGATTATATTATGAAGATACTCAATGTGAATGTGGAAGAACTATAAAATGGTTAAATAATTATCAAAAACATTTACAAACAAAATATCATAATTCAAGAGTTTAACATTTTCATCGTGTAATAATTTTTTCTATATAAATGGAGTCTCAAAAGAAATGTACAAAGTGTCAAGAAGAGAATAGAAAAAGACTGTTATTGTAAGGAATTATATGATAAAATGAACAAATTAACTTTAGAAGAGAAAAAGTGTTACTTTTGTAAAGAAATTAAAAATATTTCTGAATTATAATAACTGGCAGTAATAGTAAAGATAGAAAAGATGCTTTTTGCAAAGATTGTGCTAAAAAAATTTTCAGCGAAAGTTATAAAAAAGGAAATGCCTTGTGAATATGAAAAAAGAATTCTACAATGGTTACCTAGTTATGCTAAACATTTACAAACAAAATATAATAAATCGAGAGTTTTTAGTAAAATTTAGAAACATTTTCATCGTGTAATTTAGATATTCTATAAATCAGTCGAGATTCTGCCATATTTGTAGTAAAATGATTTCCGTTGTATAAAAATATTCAAAGATTCTTTCATTTGGTTATACAGATTGATAGAATTTGGTTCGTCATCAATGAACAAAATCTCTAATTCAGGATAATTTATTTTTAGATGTTTTAATCGGTTTGGTATTTCTCGTTTCTGAGCTCTGATAACGTAATAAGGCCATTCCCACATGTGATTCTTCTTAATTAACACAAAAACATGGTGTTTTTTCTTATCAAAATCTTTACATACCATATCTCTCTTCATTAATTCCATTCGCAATTCTTGATTCTCTATTTTCAAGGGATTTCATTTGACCTGAAATTTGTAACTGTTTTATTTCATCTTTTAACTGCTTATTTTCGTTTTTTGAGTTTGTACTCACCATATTTTCTAATGGAAGGTAATACTTCTTTCGTAACCCAATTTTTAAACAATTTCGCTTCTGGTTTATGCGATCTCAAAATTAAAGAATAAAGTCCAGATTCATTAACGAAAACAGTGTTATTTTGGAAGTTTGAAGGTAAGCTATTTATAGCCCCCCTTATATTTAGATTAAAATAGAAGTTTTTATCATCTACGTCAACGTTTATTCTGATCGTTTGCATAGTATTTTTCATATTCTAGAATTTTTGCTACGTCTTTAGCCTTAAACCAGATCACATTGTTTTCGTCAACAATCGTAAAGATATGTTTGTTATTGAATTTTAGTTGATTATTGAGTAGGTCTACAACTGACTCCATTTAGATAGAAATAAAATTTAAACTAGTAATTTTTATTTCAGTATAAAGTCCAGATTCATTGATAAAAACAGGGTCAGGATGAAGATTGTTAAGGGGTCTATGGGATAGACTCCTGTAATTTATACATTCAAAAGTTGTTTTCTTGAAAATTTGAAGGTAAGAACGATTCGTTCCCCCCCTTGATTCATCATTCTTTCGACAATCTTAAATATATTGTTGTTTTACTCTCATTATTTTAATAAATTTCCTTCAGAGTCTTGAATAGTCAGAACGATTTTTTGAATTCTTTTAATATTTTTTCTAATTGGAATATAATCGATTTCATTTGGTTTTTCACTGATTTTTGATCCATAAGCAACATTTGGGAAAAAAGTGTACAAAATTTCAGATTCTTTGTGAAGATGTTCGGTATGATTTTCAAAACTAGGTTCAACGAGATTACAAATGTACTTCAATTACATCGAACGGTCTAAATTTTGGCGTTTTATTTCCTAAATATACCTGATTTGGCTCAATAGTTTCTTGAACAAACCCTAATAAATCTACAATAATTGCTGAAAACATTATTCTTACTGGTGATTTTATTTGAATTTTATTAGAGAGATAATTTTTTTGCATTTCAAACTTGTTTTCGTCAAAGTTTAAAGATTTATTTGATTGTTTGAATTTTTTCAGATAATTTTTAAGGGAATTTTTTATTTGATCGAAAGTATAATATCCTTTGTTTAAACCATAATATTTTGTTATGTTCTTCTCACTAAATCCTATACAATAAGGAGAACTTTCACTAATATTTATTACAAAATTGTCAGAATAAAAACCGCTTAAACCGATAAAATAATTTGATTCTTCCTCTAAGTGTATAGGATGTTCCAAGTTTAAAACTAATTTAGAGCTTTCTGAAGTCAACTTGAACAGCTTCATTTTCGTTATTTAAATGGAGAAATTTTTAAAGCAAAAAGATCAGATAAAACTTCAAACGTTTGAAGAAAATAAGAAAGATCAACCAATCAGATTGTTAATTGTTGGTTCAAGTGGATGTGGAAAAACAACTTTATTATTGAATTTCATCTACAATAGGTTGATTCCTTATTCCAATTTGTATGTTTTTAGTAAATCTTTAGAACAAGACGCCTATAAAAAATTACAAGAAAGATTTGAAAATATTGAGAAGAACTTAAGTAAGAAAATATCATATTTTTATAATGCTTCCGAGGACATAGTTCCGTTAAGCGAATGTAAACCGAATTCTTTAATCGTTTTTGATGATTGTATTTTAGAAAATCAAGACGTTATTAAGGAATATTTCGTAATGTCCCGTCACAAAAACATATCTTGTATCTATCTTTCCCAATGCTTTTCAAAGGTTGATAAACAAGTTATAAGAAATAACCTGAATATGTTGTGTATTTTTAAGCAAGATGATCACTATTCGAGAAAGATTTACAACAATTATGTGGGTTTCTGATATGAGTTTTAACAACTTTATTGAGTTATGTGATAAAATTTGGAAGGAAGACTAACGGATTTTTAACTATTAATCTAACTTTGAAGCCTAAAAATGGCAAATATTTGAATAAATTTTTCTAACATAAATGCTGCTCAGTGGTCTCGATAAAATATTTGTTACAATTATTTTTACATTATCTTTACTTTTTTATTTACATTATGAAAAATAACAGAAAAAACGGTAAATCTGTTCACGTTCCACGTTCACGTTCCACGTTCACGTTTCCACGTTCACGTTCATGTTTCACGTTCACGTTCATGTTTCACGTTCACGTTTCCACGTTTCACGTTTCACGTTCATGTTTTACGTTCGTGTTTACGTTTCACGTTCGTGTTTCACGTTCGTGTTTCACGTTCGTGTTTCACGTTCCACGTTCATTCATCGTTTACGTTTCAAAATTTTCCTAAATAAATGGCGAACGTAACTTCTGAAGAAGCGAAAAAAACTTGATCAAATAGAAAAGAAAATTAATCAAAGAATTTAAAGAACAGATTCGAATGGATGAAGAAGAACAAGAACTTATTCAAAAAATTAATCAACCTGTAACTTCTGCAATAAAAAATGTTGAGGGCAAAATTGAAAATGTTTTAAGCGATAATCAAAATTTGATGAATTTGGTTCCAGTTGTACGACAATTTGCTGATATTTCGATACCAGAATCTGAGTTTGAATTGCCAAAATTACCATCTTCAACACCATTTAGACCTCGAATCATTGAAGACTCTACCATAGTTGAACCAATAAGTCCTGGAACAACGGATATAATAATTGGTGAAATTGGTAAAAAATTTCTTCCTAGAGCAAAGGATGATAAATTTGGTTTTGTATTGGGACAGAAAAAAGAAAAGTTTTATGATTGGAAATTTGCCCGTGAATTTTGAGCATAATGATATCATTATTAATGAAAAAACATATGAAGGAACTCAAGGTTTATGGAGATTATTAACAGGCACTGATGTTCCAAAAGACGGTTTATATTCTGAAGAAGACTTGAAAAAGTATACTGAAATTTTATGGAAATCTGATTCAATTTACAAAAATAATGATCCATCAACTAAGAAACCAAAGTCAAGTAAAGGTAAAAAATATCTCAATTTGATTAAACCAATTTGGGAAAAAAGAATCGAAGGATCAGGTGTGGGAAAATACAGTGATAATAAGATTGAATACAGATATATCGACGATTTGACAAAACTCGATGGAATTATTAATTATATTTATGCTCAAGAAAAGGCTGGAAACAACAATTTTTTTAACGAAAAGAAAGCGATTAAAGATTTTATTTCGAACAAACTTGATGAAATGATTGAAAAACCTGATGGAATTAAATATTTAAAACGAGTTTTGCCGGCAATAAGTTCATCTATGATTGAGGGTAGTGGACTTTTGAATGATTTTATCAACAATTTACCTTTTGAATTACACGTACCAACTTATCAGTATCTGGGGCCTGGCACAAAACTCGAAAAAAGACTAAAAAGAGGAGATCCTGGTATAAATAAATTAGATCAAGCTGCTATGGAACACGATATTTTTTTATGCAAAACATAGAGACACAAATTCCAGACATATCGCAGATAAAGTTTTGCAAGATAAGGCAATGGATAGATTTTTATCAAAAGATGCTAGTTTAGGTGAAAGATTTGTTGCGCTTCCAACAGCTGGAGCAATGTTTTTGAAGAGAAAACTAGGAATGGGAATCGAAGAGAACTTGAAATTTTAACTGTATAAATGGAGGTGAATGTAAATTTCAGCAAAAATCAGAAAGAAAAAATAAAATCCGCTTTTAAGAAGAAAATACCCGTTAGTATTCAATTTAAAATAGATCAACTAAAAAATGGCGAAGATAAGATATTTTTAACAAATAGACAATACAATAAACTCGAAAAACATAAGAAAAACAATAAAGGAACCAGAATAGAATTTTCTTATAATCAGTTGAAAGAACTTAAAAATGGTGGACTTTTGAAAGATTTATTAGATTTTGGAGAAAATATTCCAGTTGTTAAAAATGTTGTTCCTTATGTTCGTAAAGCTGCTCCAATCGTTAAAAAAGATGTGATTCCTATTGTTCGAAACATTTTAAATTGGTTAGATAAAGAGTTGGAAGATGTTACAGGATCTGGATTAGATGAAAAAACTTTGAATTACGTGAAATCAAACATTGGAAAAAAAATTTGAACCCTTTAACATTCGGGGAATTGGAAGAAATCTGCAAAAATATTAAACATTTTAGAGGAATCTTCATGAGAGATACATTACCTGAAAAAGTTAAGAAATTTGAATGTGGAATTGTGAATTTAGACTCGATTATGGGAAGTGGAACGCATTGGATTTGTTATTATAAAAATGATAAGAATGCATGTTATTTTGATTCGTATGGAAGAATTGAGGACAAACCACCTATAGAATTGATTAAATATTTGAAAAAATCAAGCGTTTACTACAATGATTCTCAGATTCAAGACTATAAAGATCCCCCAATTTGTGGTCATTTATGTGTTTTTGTGTTGAATGAACTGAGTACTGGTAAAGATTTTAAAGAAGTTGTTAACAAATTATTGCTTAATAAATATGGATTCACAAAAATATTTTTGACGTATTTTGGAACACAAATTATTCAAAATGTAGATAATAGTTTGAATTTTGATAGTTTGAGAAATGAGTTTGATAACAAGTTAGAAAATGTATTACAAAACCTTCCAGATTCAGATATGTTTGCTGTCGAGATTGAAGATTTTAAAAGCAGAATATGATAACAAACTTGCAAATTTCATGAGTTCAAATGAAGTTGCTGATAAAATAAAAACATTGGAAAAAGAAGTTGATGATGGTGTAAAAAAATTATTTACCAATTTAATGTCTTATATCGAAAAAGCTGATGAAATTACTGAAGCGATCAAAGTTGAAAAGAATTATGTTAGTTTGGCTAATAAGAAAAGAATTGTCGGTGTTCGACCTGGTATTGACAAACATGATGTTGTTGTTAAAGAACAAATTTTAAAACCTCTAAAATTATCAGAAAACATCGATATTGTTGATTTACATGATCCGAATGTTAAAAATGCCTTAGATTTTAAAGGAAAAAGAATTAGCGGTGTTAGTAAAGGAATTAATCCATTTGATGTTGTTGTAATGATTCAATTAGAAGATCCTATTAAAATGTTTAATGAACTAAAACAAAATTATGAGAATCATAAACAGCATGTTAAAGATTTTACAACAGAAGTCTATGAAAAAACTTGAAGAAAGAAGTAAAAGATCTATAGAAAATTGTGATGAAAAATTTACAAATTTTGAGGAAAATTTCAATCTATATAAAGGCGATCTTTATGGAAAAATAACAAACTTTTTGGAAGATTTCGCTAAATTTCAAGAGGGTTTTAATGAAACCGATAGAAAAAAATGGTGAAGTTTTTGAAAGAGTAGTTACTAATCAATCTTTTACTTCATGATAAATTAATTAAACTAGAAGAAAACTTTGGCGAAATTAATGAAAAAGTTATAAAAAATAAGCAGTCTTTTGATAAGTTTAGTTTAGATGCCACAAAAACTTTTGAGAATATTGATCATAAACTCGTTGAATACAACGATTTATATCTCGATAAAGTAAATAAACTAGAAGAAAACTTTAATAAATTTAAAGAAGATGTCGATAAAACTTTTGAAAACATCGACAACAGATTTAATGGAGTAGGCGGCTATGATGACTAATTTTCCTTATATAAATGGCGCTCATATACTGTGTGAGGTGCAAAGAAAAAACTGAAACGAATGATATAAAATACTATGCAAACATTAACGGAGTTAAAAGAATTTCGGGAAAATGTGCTGAATGTAACTCAAAAAAGAGCCAATTTATAAAAACTTGATTTTGAAATTTTTTCTTAATAAATAGAGATGGCGGGACATTACAGTGCTTTCGATCTTTTTATAATGCAACACGAAAGAGATTTGAAAAAAGAACATTGGGATGACATTTCTCAAAAATATGAATTATCCGAAGATATGATGAGATTATACGTAAACAAATTGAATTGGTATAACATTGCTAAATATCAAACTTTATCATCAGAGTTCATTCAAGAAAATATACATTATCAATTAAAAGATCATATGTCTGTTCTTTGTCTCTATCAACACTTGAGTATAAAAATTTTTGGATGTAAAATTAAAGATACAGTTGATTGGAACAATATTATAGATAGCGGTTACTATCCTGTGCAGATATTATTGAAATATGTGACCGAGATCGCCAAAAATTTAAGGAAGAGAATCCTGAATATGACGAAGTAGATCATTAAAAATGACTCTAATCTTTTTAATTATTTTACTAAAATTTATATCTTTTCTTATAAAAACGTACATTAGATCGATGAAAAAATGATACATGATGTTTAAAATTTCTAAATTTTCTCTTATTAAATGGCGGACTACAGAAAAATATGCTAGTGATATTGAAAGGGCGGAGTTTAAAAATTTCTATCCAATTAGTAAACAACATTTGAATGAACCGAATAAAAGAACTGAGTTTAATATTGATTTTGGAGATAACTTTTGCTCGTCTAACTTCCAGTTTTATATTTCTGGAACTTTTAACAAAACAAGATGGTCAAGCATATCTTGGAACTGATAATGTTAGATTAATCGATAATTTTATACCGTTTTTATTTTCTAAGATTGAAGTAAGAAAACACAATAAATTGATAGAAGAAGTCGAAAACTGTGGCCAATTAAGCACAATTAAAGGAACTATTTCGTATTCAAAAAGTGATGTTATTTCTCAAACTTCTAATGGCTTTGAATCAGATTTTAAATTTGGTGTTTTTGAAGCAGCTGGAAATTTATCTCATTTTGGATTAGGATTTTTTGAAAATGTTACTATTCCGATCTATAAAGGAGGATTTTATCTAAGTTTTATAAGAGCAGAAGACGATGATGTGATTCTGAAGACTGCAACTGGAAATGTTATGCCTGTTGATGGAAAAATAACAATTACAGATTTTTTTATTAGAGTTCCAATGATTGATTATAAAATCACGAGTAAAATAAGGTTGATTGATGAAATTACAAAAAGTCAAAACATTATGTTTAATTTTCTAGATTGGCAATGTATTGAACAAAAAGGTATTTCCGGAACAACTTATTCGTTCGATATTACAAACATTTATAGAAATATCTTCAATCCCAAGTTCGTTATTATAGGTTTTCAAACAGATAGACAGAATAATCAAGAAAAAAATCCTTCAAAGTTCGATAGTTTGAATGTAAAAAATATCAGAGTAAAAATTGAACGGTTCTTATTATCCAGATGAATTACAAAATTTAAACATTTCCGGAGGTCTTTTCAGAATCATGTATCAGATGTATCAAGATTTTAAGAAAGTTTACTGTAATAATAAGGAAATGTATTACAATCCTAAAGAATTTTTAGCGAATAGACCTATTTATGTCATTGATACAACAAAGAGTTTGACAAATATTTCTGGTTCAAAGAACGATATAATTATCAATATGGATTTTCAAAAAGCTGTTACAAACTCGACATGTTATGTGGTTGTGGTTTCTGAGAAATTTTTAGCCTATGATGTGATTAAGAACGATATTAGAGAAATTCAGTAAAAATCGCGTTATTCGTCGGATAGTTTTAAAACTTTACAGAATTGTTAAAGACATTGATAAAAGTATAACATTTTAAATTGCATTAAAAAATTTTGAAAAATAGGGATGATATTAGGAAAAAAAACTATTTCAAGGTCATGGACCGGAAGTGGTGATTTTAAAAAATAACTTTAATATTTACTGATCCTATTATACCAAATTTCATCAAAAAAGCTCCAATAGTTCTCGAGATATAAGAGTTTAAAGATAAGGGATGATTGGGGTAGATTTTGAAAATTTTGTTATTTTCATGAAATTTTAAGTTGAACTCGCTTGTTTTTGAAGTTTCAGATTTTTCCGATAAAATTTTTTATTTTTTCTTTGAATATTAAGAAATAGGGGATGATTTCACCCTTATGGATAAGTTAAGTCGAAAGAGTTAAGTATTTACTATATGTGTACCAAATTTCATTAAAATCGGTTGAGTGGTTTTTTAACAACAAGGTTTGAAATAAATATTGATATTCACTTATTTAATATACATTGGAAACTATAACAGTTCTAATATCGATTGTAACCATCGATTTTTATTATCGATAAAACTTCGATATTCATAATCGTTTATCGCACGGAAAAAATTTTCATCATGGGCGTTGGCCACGTATAGTCAGTCATGCTTGATCCTCCTCTATTTTAACGAAATTTAACAAGATATATCATCAATTAGAAGATTCTAATGTATTTGCAAGTTGAAGAAAGAAGATATAGACTTTATATGAAGTAAGAAGATTGTGTGATGTTCTGTGTTTCTTGTTAAAAGTGAAGTGAAGTGTTCCACTGGGCGTTGCCATTCATAGTGTTATTATATTTTATAAGTTACTTTTATATTTGGGGACTCGAAGAAAGACGTTACAAGAAGATTGTGAATTTGTGTAGACATTCTAAACTGTGATAAAAACATTGTGTGAAAATAGTGATGTAAAGTGTTCATTTGTAATACAGAATTAAGTGTTTTTTACAGTGATTTCATTGTCTCACACGGCCGTGAGAAAAGCAAGGTCATTGTTTGGTGTCACTACTGTCCTTGTACCACACACGGCGTGTGCAAAGCAAGGTCAAGCGTTAGTGACACAAACGCCTCTCACATGTTTCAATAAAAATGAGATTCGAGGTCAAGCGTTAGTGGTACAAAACGCTCACAGCAGACGTCACAAATCTACAGTTGATTGAAATAAAATATATGATACCTTTCTTCTTCTCCCATTTCCCAATTTCTTAGAAGTTAAAGTAGATATCGCAAAAACACGCACACTAACAACACTCATTTTGTATGTCTTTAAACAATAATTGATGAATGTTCATTATTATTCTACTTTCATTCCCTTCTAAAACTTCAAAAAATATACTCTTTCACTGATGAAAAATCTCGATTTCTTCCGGAATAATCTTTGTAAATCATAGACAAAATATCCTAAATAGTTGTACAGTAGAATGAAATTATTTCTATTTATCTCTGTTGTAGAAATGTAAACACAAAACATTTGCGCTGAAAAATTTTATATCTCGGCAGACTTAGTTCCATAATCTCCATTTATAAAAAAAATCTTTTTTGTTTAAATGGAAGAGTATAATGCCAACTGTTACAAGTGTTCTAATAGAGGAGAAATTAATCGATAAAAGATATTTAGTTTGTAGAGGTTGTAATTTAATTTTTGTTAGAAATGACCTAAACCTAAGAAATTTCGAAATAAATTAACACATTTGAATAACCTGCTTACAAAATTGCAATATGGAGACAAGAAGCAAACAAAATTTGTTACAGAATTTAGAAAACAGAATAAAAATTTTTACTTATCTCTTGGAACCATTGACAAAATTATTTTCCTTTTCAAAGAATACATTAGGTTTGTAGGTATCGATACACACGTTTTATTATGAAAAGATATTACCTGTATTTTTTCATTATCTGGATGTTGAATTTGTTTATGATTTTGAACCAGAAATCCTCGATGATTTTATAGTAACATTTGGAGAAATTAAACGAAGAACCTCTTGAAAAGAATGCGGTTTTACTCACATTCTCCCCCGACTTCTCGAGTGATTGTTAGCAAATTTCATTTTTTTCCGTCTTTAAATTTTTTTCTATTTAAATGGAGTTCTTGAAGGAGTTAAATGATATTGGAGAATGTAAGTTTAAAGAGTATAAGAAGTTTAAAATGAAATTGGAAGAAAATAAGAAACATAGAATCTTGAATTTAGGAGAAAATGAAAGATAAGTTCGGGATGACCAATAATTGCCGAGTTGGAAGATTGTAAAGTACACTTGCCGAACAGATTTTTAACTGTTTTGGGATGAGAAAAAGATTAAAGAATTAAAACAAAAATGAAAAATTACACTATGATTGTTACTGGAAAGAAGACTATTAAAGATAAAGACTGTGTTACAATTAAACTTTGTAGAAATAAAGATTTTTTATTAAGATTTTTTGATTTTTTCATTAAAACAGCTTATAAATGTAGAAGCAAACATTGAACAGTAAAACAGCTAAAGATTCGGTTATTTAACATTCGTGCTTTCCTGTTAGATTTTATTAGATTTTGTTTATGGTTCAATGGACAGTATTTTACATTGATTTTCTGTCTGTCCCAAAAGTGGTCTAGGAACCCCTTACTGTTTGATTTTACAGATTCGTTTATTGTCCTTTAAACAGTATTTTCCCTTGATTTTCTGTCTGTCCCAAAAGTGGTCCTCAAGGAACCCCTTACTGTTTGATTTTACAGATTCGTTTATTGTCCTTTAAACAGTATTTTCCCTTGATTTTCTGTCTGTCCCAAAAGTGGTCTAGGAACCCCCTTACTGTTTGATTTTTCAGATTCGTTTATTGTCCTTTAAACAGTATTTTCCCTTGATTTTCTGTCTGTCCCAAAAGTGGTCTAGAACCGGCATATTTCATATCTACTTATATATATATATTATATATATATATATATATATATATATATATATCTACCTTTTCAGGTATGTTAAATGTAATACTAATTAATAATGGTAATATATAATGTTAGAATTATTGAGGTTAAAACTAGTATCATTCAAATTCTATTAAATATGGATAACATTTTTCATTAAGGTAATTTTCATTGCTTGGGTTTCTGTCACTGGTGTAGAATTCAAATTTTAAAAGTAATAAAAATTTTGGAGTTTATATTTTGAAATTCTACCAGCTACACCTAACTGAGTTTGTTTTATGCTCATTTAAGCTCACATTTTTCAAACAGCTTCGTGACGAGCTGGATAATGCATGTTACCTTTGGGTATGTTTTAAAATTAATAAGGGTCATTGACTTCGATTTTGCTTTTGACAGGAGATCTTCAGAAACTTAGATTTTAGAAGTTCATTGTTTTTCGAGTGATATTTCTGTAAGAGATCATACGGAGTCTATCCTAGATCATTAGTAGAAAGAAAAGAGTATAGATATGGGGAATTCTCTTCAATAATATGACTCACATTTAGCCAGAGTAGGAAATGTTTCATTTACTTCAGTATTTAAGGTATCTATCTTCTAGAAATCATGTGGATATGATGTGGTGCTTTAACACGAAAATGCTGCAGGTCTAGAATTTTTCTAGGTTATCCTTCTTATAACCCTTAGGAAACTGAATCTCCCGCAAGTTCCTTTCCTTGGTTTTCTTTATGTAGTTTGATGTATTCCTGGTCAAGATTAATTCCCCAATTCTTAAAAAGTTAATGAAGCATCACTCTTGAGCATTCTTCGTTCAGAGAAATTCATTAAACTCATTACAATAGTTTCGGAACCTTTGGTAGACATACATATAAAACAAATATAGAAACAAGTCTAAGTTTATAAACCGTCTATTTTTGAAAGCAGCTTAACAATCTACGATATTTAAAATTGTAATATGGTAAACACATTTAGCCAAAATTAAATAGGCACTTGAAATTATACATGCAACCTCAGCAAACCCTATAACATGACACTTGTGTGGCTCCTAGTTTGATAATTGAAAATGATAAAATATCTGTAAGGTTATATTTGTTTTTACTTAATTAAACTTTAATTAATTTGTAGAGTTAACCTTGGGTGCACGTATCAAGTAAAATGTTGAGAAATAAATAGAATTGAGTTATACCTTAGAGTCGAAATTTAAAATATATTTTTATTGTAAACCACCAACGTAGGAGTACGCCACACCACGTGTCATGTAACAGGCTAAAATTTTAAATATCATAAGTTGTTAAGCTAATTTAAAAGTAGAAAGGTTTATACAATTCTGCTTGTTTTCAATGTTTGTTTTAAATCTATGTCCACTAAAGATTTAGAAAACTACAAACAAGATTTTGATGAATCTTTTTTGAATGAAAGAGGGCTGTTCAAGAGTGGTGCTACATTAATGTTTTAAGAATTGGGGAAGCATCTAACCAGGAAATTGCTTTGAAAGTACTCCACACACAACTGTATAAGGACACCAGAAAAAGCAATTTGTTCTAGATTCAGTTACCCAACAATAACTACAACCTCACTGAGAAATAATAGGAAACTTAATTTCTCACGTATAGCTAGGGAAAACACGTCCTAATTGAAAGAATATTTAACAAGCTATTCTAGAGCAACGTCACAAGACGGGGATTTTGAATTTTCTAAATCACTTTAAGTTATCTCAGAGTTGGTAGGAGTTTACTAATCTACATCAAAGTTACAGAAAGTCCTGCTGTAAGAGTATTTTGAAACATGGAATGAATAAACGAGACGGTATAAGATACTGGTATGTAGTTTTCTTCCAATAACCATAACCTACCTCACGTGTGCTAGGGTACTTGTTGTTATTCATAGTAATGGGGTTAGACACGCACTTATTAGAGGCAATATAAAATATCCAGCCTGATGCAACATCACTGGAATGAAGCTTAGAATAGAAATTTTCAAAATCGTTAAAAGTTATTTCAGAGTTTTTCTTTTTTTTTAAGTTCAATAATGTACATCGAGGTTTTTATAAGACGCTCCTGTAACAGTCCTTTGTATAATATCACGGAGAAAAGAAACGGAAATGATTCCGAGATGTATCTTACAATAATCATAACTTACCCCACAGATGCGTCGGGACATATATATTTTCATAGTAACGGTCCGAGTAAAGTTCCCTATTCGAGGGAAGGTGAGATTATTTTTGTAGTCATAAAATCAATTTGATTTATGATTTTGAAGTTTTTAAGTCACCTTATGTTACCTTAAAGTTGTGGTTTTGGGAACACATAGTGTACATTTAGGTCCCCGATATCAACTCGTTGAGATCTTCCAATGAAAATCTCTAGCCTCGAGATGCTATGGGGTATATCGTTGTTCATAATAATGGTTCTGAGTAAAAAATCTTTTAAAGCAGTTTGAATTCTATCGTTGATAAATGAAACGGAGTTGCATCATGGTGATTCGGGTGGCTTCGGGAAGATTTTCAGTCTACGTCTGGGCTCCAGGTAATATATGGATTATTAAAAAATGTCCAAAAAATGAATAGTTTCCATGTATTTCTACTATGAAAGACATGCAGCAATATTGCTTCTTTATTTTTCGATTTCAAAAGCAATAGATGGACAACGAGTTTCTAGCTCTCTGAAAATAGAATCAATCTATTCCCTACAATATATCCTGTTCCACCAATGGTTGTTTACTTACATATACTACAGAGAAGTGAGAGTACATCCTAATTTTAAACTCAATTTTAAACTATGCGTAGGAAAACGAAACACAGCTATAGAATTGAAATTTTGCACAAAGCTTTATGTTCTATAAATTGAGTTTGATAACGGTGCCTCCACACTCCATGGGGATTTGGATGAGAATTTGTGGGGCCGTTTTTAAATGAATGTATCTCTTAATGAATCGTAGAATCGCAATAAAAAATAATATTTATTAACTTTAATAGTATTAAATAATAGTTTTATAATTATTAAAATTTACTACGCAACGTGGTCTGTTACGCTGACACGGGATATGGTTTGCCCTTATCTTGTTTTACTTAGAATTGCGTCAAACAACAGGTCTGGCAGCTCTTGGTTAGCTATTAAATCCTCACCAAATGGACTACGATACTGTCTCTGTGAGAACAGCGATAGTTAAAAGTTCCCATCTCCACACAATATGACTGATAAGCTCTTTGATAGCTGAGATATTATTTACTAATTGGCAACTAGAGTGCAAATACTAACTGCCTGGTATACGATTACGTTGTGGGGGATACCTAATCTTAGGCGTTAAAAATGGTATAGATAATATTTGTCTTATAACACCAGTATTATTAATAATTAAATCCTAAAAAAAGTAGCCTTAAATATTATTTTACATTTAGCTATATAAGTTGTAAATAATATAAAATAAAAACATTTCCTATTTTTTGAAAAATGTTTATAATATATTTTAGCTTAGAAAATCTCAATCCACAATTGGTGGTCGTATCCTTCGTAAGCATAACTTAACTTATTGTCCAAATGTTACATTCCATGTCCCATGCTATTGCTTTAATACAATTTTAACCGTCCACTATTAATAATTAGGTAATATAAAAGTAAGTTATTTTAATAGATTTTGTAGTAAATTTCGTAGAATCTGTCTAGTTTTAAGTGAGTGCTCAAGAGAATGGCTATTCAATACATTTGCCAATGTTATTATAATTTTTAATAATAATTTTAATCATTTTACAACTAATATGTAGAGGTCAATAGTTTTAATTAAATTGTAATTTCCTAAACTATGTATTATATTAGTTGTTAATCATCTTTCATTTAAGAACAGAACATTGGGAAGAAACATTTTCGAAATATTACATGTATCAAAAAATATATAAACATATTAGGAAAATATTAATTAAATACTTTTCTTGAGATGATTGTTTTAATTTTAAGTGGCATTCGATATCCATTAAATATGAAATAATCGAAAAGTTTAATACGAGGAAACGGAAGAGGTTGAAACTATAAATTGGGTCGGTATCAAATATAATTTCCTCTATGTTCATAACATTTCTTCTTAGAATTGTTTTTAGTTTGGTAGAAGCGTTCAGTTCTTAATTAAGAAACTGAAGGTAATCTGCCCATTAAAGTGCGATAATGTATTCATCATGTAGATGAATTGACCGAACACTTATGCAAAATATACAGGGTGTGTAAAATTTCAGACAAAACCCTTAATATTTGAAGCCATATCAAGATAAAGCAAGCATAGAAACTTAGCATAATGTTACCCAGATATCTCAACTACTTACTATGCAATACCGATAACAGGCTTACATTGGAAAGGCGGGCAGCGAGTAGTGTTATGTAAATTTAATTTACAAAATATTATGCGTATAATTTTATATGTCCTTATTACATACTGCAATTAACCAAACTTCTTAAGCTTTATTCATTACAAAGATGAAAGTGAAAAATAATGTCAATATAAAAAATTTAATTCCCCTATATGTTTTATAGGGTATCAGTTTAAGACTAGATTATACCATAAAATGAGCTCTTTGAGCATTAGAAGTATTGAATTTTGGTTATGAAGAACATATTCTGTGTGTCCAAACATTTTTAACACCTTATATAAAACCTCATTTTTAATACATACCATTCTACAGTTGAGAAATGTTTACTATACATACTAATATGTATGTCC
>NW_025779124.1:0-63328 GCF_021130785.1 Homalodisca vitripennis | reverse complement strand
ATTACTTGTTACTACAATTAAATGTTATGCTGAATAAAAAATAAAATATATTACTGATAATTTAATATTTTAAATTGGCTGATTAAGACCGCATACGATGTTACCGGTCTGGTCTCAGAACTATATGCTGGGGTCGTCCACAGAATTGAGATAAACCTTTTATTTGTGTTCTGCTTTAGTCCTGTAAATAGACTATTTTTTAGGATTTTAACCTCCAACCCTGAAAGGTGTTAATTAGTGATGCGCGATTGCGAGAGGTTAATACAATCGAAATGTTCCTTCTCGAGAGGTTCTGCTTAACGATTGTTTCGATTGCTTAGCGAGAGGTCTTTACAATCGAAAGGTTTCTCTCGATTGTTGCATTCGTTAAGCCAATTTGTTATTGTTTACTTTTCACGAGCCTGCCTCAACCTGTTTTTCATACTTCCGTTCCATATTATATTGGTTTGCACCACTCTCCTCTCCATTAATTCCAGTATTTTACTTTATAGTGTCTAGTCAAAATTGTAAATTATAATTCTTCAAGCATTAAGATTGAGTATATTATCTTAAATTGTAATAAATAGCTTTCCTTTGTTATTATTTTAAAATATTAAATGTTTTTATTTTGTACCCATGATATTTTTTTTGAAATGTTTTACTGTGCATACGTCATTATTGTAACGTGAAATAAGCGTTTAATGTAGTATAATGTTAAATTGTAGCTGCTAATATAGTACTCGTAATTCATTAAAACAACTCGGAAGTCAAGTCAGTAAAAAAAAGTAACTAAATTAATTTATATTTCAGTTAAATCCTTCTGTCGATCGGCAAACATATCTCACTTAGAATTTCGATTGGTAAAAGAATAGAATAGATCGTACACGAAACAATCGCTAGAAAACCTCTCGTCAAGCGTTTATGGTGTATCGCAAAAACAAAGTTATGGATCATGGAATCAAACATTTCGTCAAACACTTCGATTGCCCGGTACGAGAAGAGCTGTCGTGTCGCAATGAAACAATCGCTAGGAACATCTCGGCAAAAACCTCTCGGTAAGAACCTCTCGTTAAGGGAATCACAATCGAAATGTCTCGAGAGGTCCAAACAATCGAAACGTTTCGATTGTAACATCTCGTAATCGCGCATCACTAGTGTTAATAAATCTACTTGATTTCTTTTAGTGAATGTAAACTAGGGTAGATTTGAGTTTATATCTAATTTCCTCTATTTTTTTTATTTTATTAGGGACCGGAAATGTTCCTTTCCTTCATCGGTCCATTGAACACTATTCCCCAGATTTGCTTTTTGGCCTTTATGAATACTCATAGGGAGGTTTTGTTTGATTATTATATTAGGGCTATATCACTATAGCAATTTTAACTTGTTTGTCGATTTAATGTTATTATTCCTATAACTAGCCCTATTATCTAAGTTCTTATTCAGGCTTAATACAGATTTAGCTTTCTTTATAGCTTTACTCTCACTGTTGTGGATGCTTTCATTTAAAGGAATGCTTTCGGATAGGTAACCGCTTTCGGATCTAATCCTGTCTTTGAAAAGCAGCCCGGCCATTGGTAGTGGTTTTGAAAGTCACCTTTAAGGCATTGGTCCCCAGATTAGGTGTTATAGAGGGGGCTTCTTAGCCCTAACTTCGCCTGGAAAATAAAACTTTACTTTCCTTCAGTTAATGGTGAAAACATATTATTTGCTTCAAATGTTTTGGTAGTGTGCTGTACACTACTTTTGTTGGAAGCACAGGAAAATGTTACTCATAAGAGAAGGTTCCTAGTAGCACCAGCATAAGAGTTAGGCCTTTTATTTCCTTATATAGCCTACGGAAGGAATTTACTAGCATTATGGTAATTTTCCGTCACAGAAATTATTCTATATTTAATATTCTTTGTCGAGTGTACTTTGGGGACACAGCTTAGAGTTATACTACTATATGAACCGTAGTAATTCCCACAGAACAAAGTCCAACATTCTCACAGGGTGAATTTGCTACATACGCATAGGCAAAACATCAAAAACATTGTTTTACTAATATGTTTAAATATATCTACCTTACTGCTATATAGTTTATTTAACATACTCGGATTGTTAATCTGAGTCAAATGTAACCTTTATGAATGAATGTAGGTGTTCACTATTTATTATTGACTCGTCTTCCATCCTGCGCGCTTTGGATAATTCTAACCTTACTTTCTGTATAATGCAAGGATCTCATCCTCTGAAATTTCGAGCTCTAATATATATTAATTAATTACCCCTACAGGGTATATTCAAAATACATTATACAAATACACAGTATTCAGATAAGTATTGGGAATCGACTAAATTATTTACTGCTTCATAATTTTTACATTTTATTAAAAGGTTTTCTCCGGCTTGATCTATACATTGAATGTCTGCATAATGAGTCATTATTATTTTTCCTACAGTGAAAGGATTTAATCTACGCCTCAGATTATAATCTCAAAAGGACCCTAATTATCAATTTTGTAATCTTTCAATAAATTTCTTTTTACATTGTGATGCGTATTGTATGCTATCCTGATTTTAGGTTGGATTGTTGTGCCCTGAATAAAGTTTGCACTCATTTTCATTTATTAGTGGCTTCTAGATTATTATTATATTCTATATTTGTATAGCCGTGATCTGGTAAAATTAATTCTACAGCTTTTTGTATTTCCATAGCGACATGTCGGGTTTCGGCCCTGGACAGGTTTGTGCAATAATAAACTATAAATATGTTAGTAAGACGTTATCTGTTGCGAAAGAGAAAAAAAATACAGAATAAATTTAATTAGTTTACAGTAAACAGATAAAGGAAAAATAGTACATTATAACTTGCCCAGTAACAGATAATACGGATCACAATCAGGAACAAGCACACAAAATCACTTCTCTCTCTGATAAACTCACAATGTTATCAGAGTTAGACTCAGCGCTGCTGTTTTCATGTCTGCTTTAAATGTTCCATGACTTTGAAGATAGATAAAGCTTTATCTGTGGCTGGCTGACATGTACATCAAATAGCTTCCACGTACTTACTGAAAAAACTATTTACTACAAATAAAGGAGTCGAATAAACATTATGCAAACAAAACTAGCACAAGAAGCAAAAAAAGGACAAATCATGTTCATGAATATCGCCATGACAGCAACTATGAACTTTCAATCGACAAAGTAAAAGTAGAATTGTACGCTGACAGCCAAGGTTTAGGACTACAAAAGTTTATTAGTTCATGCAGTAAGGGAAAGATCTATGTGGATGGAGTAGTCAAATCTGGAGCTGATGTCCAACAGGTCTACAACCAAGCAACTAAATCTCTACACGTCCTACAATAATACTTGCAGGAACAAATTACATTTTAAAAGGATCTCCTCCAGTTATTTATTAAAAAAATGGAAAATGAATTACAAACTCTGAGTAAGTCTAAGCCAGTGTTTGTGACAACAATCCCCCTTAGACATGATGTACACCATGACAACTTGGTACACTATGATCGAGCCCTGACTAATAGTTACATAAGAGAAATTGTTTTAAGAATGGACAATGTTCGTTTCATTGACTTGGATTCTTTTCTATGCTTTCAATTCACACGTCAGGGTGTAGATTTAAACTATAAAGGAAATATAAAACTTGGTTTTATGATAGTTGATTTTGTGAAGTGTAAATAGCAAAAACATGAAATAGACCAAGAACCTGACTGAATGTCTTCAGTCATCGACCAGATTCAAGTTCAGAAAGTAAAGGAGGTATTTGGACCAACTCTGTCTCTAGAGTTAGTTTACCAATCTCAGTTGTTCAGACTAATTTCAAGAATATAATTCAAGAGCACAGGTACAATGAGAAATTGGCTTTTGTTCATTGCATCTCAGCACATTTGACAAGCAACAGGAGTATGAGTGCAGGGGGTGGCAGTAGTGTTTAAAGATCAATTTGGAAAACCAAGGGTTGAAGACTGTCTTTCCAAACACATGACGTACCAGAAACTAAAATCTGGAGCCTCGCTCTATGGCCTGGTTACAAAAACCGATTTTTTAAATAAACTAGACTTAGATGATTATGACCTGTCTTTTAAGCACTTTACTGAAGATTTTTATATAAATGATCTAAAGTATCTTATTTCCTTCCCTATGGGATGTGTGAGAGATAAAATTCCAATTGAACATTTTGCTGCGAGGGTATTACAATTTAGTCAAGTTGCAGGAGCCTCTGTCAGCATCGTTACCTATGATGAACATCCTACAAGGAAGATATGGCCACCCATATCTTAGCTTAAATGAGGGGGTTGGAGAATGCTATCGGTATCATGGAGGCAGAACAAAACACTCCTACGTCACAGACGAGTGCCCAGTACCTGAGGTCAACACTCCATCATCTTCACAAGTAAAGTGCTGTGAGCAAAATGAGAGTATTTCAAGTGATCATGTTTCTTTGGTGAATGTCACAAGTGATATTGATCCGTGTCCTCTGGAGCACCCTTTGGGTGTATCGGTTTCATGTCATTTTTTGGAGGGGGATATAATATAACTATAGCAATTTAACTAACTTAAGGCCAGGTAATTTGCACTTTCGTTGTTTTGAAAATTGTTCTAAACTCGTCACGTTTACAAAATATTACTATAAATATAAAATAGCTATTTTTAAAAATCCAAGGTCTTAATGCCTAAAACGCGCAGTTCTAGAAACTTTCATAAAACAGGAATCAAACCTGTTTATGTATATGTCATTTGCTTATCAGAGCATTTAATTAAACAATCAGTGGTAACATCTTCTTTTCCAAAGGGTTTCTACTGAGCATCTGATTTCTGGAGAGTAAACCGGATTATAGGAGGAACATTAATATTTGTCCACAATAATTTTCATGCAAGGCCTCTTGATGTTACAGAATTTTGTATAGAACTTCATTTTGAAGTAACCGATATATTAATAGATAAATTAAAATTAACCATTGTATCATTGTATCATTCAACTGATGGAGTCCTTAGTAATGTTCTGAATAAACTTGAAAAAAACTTTTAATATATTTAACTCAATGGACCAGCTATACAATAGTTATTGGAGGCGATTTGAACATTAAATTTGGTATTACAAAGAACAAACCATCCGTTAAATATTTTTTAAATGTATTAAGGGAATACAATTTTTATTATCTGAACCAATCTCCTACACAAGGTGCAAATTGCTTTGACATTTTTTGCAATTGTGAACAGAATAGGGTTAATTCTTGTAACATTTTTGCTTTTCCTTTTTCTGATCACGATGGTGTAATGGCTTACCTTAATGTGCAAGATACTCAAGCTCTTATTCCAACAAATGGTAAAAATGGTTATTGTGAAAAACATGTACTTACAAATTGTTTTGCTTAAAAAAGAAATATGCAATTTAATGTTAAGTTTGAATGCTTATGACTGGGGACACTTAACACTTAATTAATGAAAGTAAGTTTACTGACACTGAACAATCTTTTCAGTCCTTTTTTCTAATTCTTTTAAATAATATAAATTATTACTCAGTTGAGAAATAATCACTTATAGCTAAAAGCAATCTTAAATATAAATAGCACACTAGTAAATTAAGGAATATGAAAAAAAAAGTTGTTATGTTTTGACTTTTTGATCAGAAGTTCTAGGGAGTTTTCGAATAAGCTTCTCCAACTTTTTAACCACCAAAAAAAAGAGTATACAGGTAAATTATCCATACAAAACGCCAAACTTATTCATAACACTAACTCTATTAAAACAGCAGCAAAACAAATAAAGCAGCATGGGAAATAATTAATAGGCAACATTAAAAGGCTTCAAACTGATATTACTTCAGAAGACTTTAGTAATTTTTTATTGAATCAATTAAAAATATTAAGGTGAACACTGTAAAAGTTATTAATAGCAGTTTAAATTTATTAAAAGCTAATTGTATTAATTCATTATTTTTATCGTTTAAATCAACCAAGTCATCTGACAATTGATGAAGCTGAAAGACTTAACAATTCGGATAGTCTTGACAATAGACAATTTTCTTTATTTCACATATTCATAGAGAACAGTACAATGCGTCAATACATGAGACAGTTAAAGAATGTTTAATAGTTGAGAGTTACAGGACTTAAAAATTCTTGTAGTAAGGTCGCTCCTGGAGCCAGACTGTGAGATGTTTCTTGAGGTGGCTCCCTTATAGGAAGGCTTGCTTGTAAAGAGTGTTAGATGGTGAGGCGGCAGAGCAAAATCTGAAGCATGGCGTGTATTTTGGTTGTGTATGTCTCTTTGTCGGGTTTGATTGGTGAGAACAGCATGCCTGATTGCCTCTTTGCATGTAGAGCGCTGGGACCGTCAGGATCTTGAGTTCCTTGAAGGCATCACAACAGCTTTCGAGGTAGTTTAGGCCTGCTAGACATCTTATTGCCCTTTTTTGAAGTTTTAGGATTCTTTGCAGGTTGGTAGCAGATGTTCCGCCCCAGGTCACAATTCCGTACCTGAGATGAGATTCAAATAGTGTGTAATAGGCTATCATTGCAGTTTTCCAGATTGCTTGTGTGTTTTTACCCTTCTTATATTACATGACATCTACAATATATCTAATAATCTGTTAAAGGAATTAATTTATACTTTTGTTGAGCCACTGACACTTTGCTTCAATATGTGTACGAGTCAGGGTATTTTTCCAGAGCAACTGAAAATGTCCAGAATTTGTCCAGTTTTTAAAAAGTTCCCAATCCAAGTAGCTCTTATGATCCAAGTAGCTACCGCCCCATCTCGGTCATCCCAGTCTTGTCTAAATTACTAGAACTACTGGTTTATGACCAAATAAGTGACTTTTTAGAAGAAAATACCATTTTAAGTCCATCACAATTTGGTTTCAGAAGAGATAAATCCACTGTTGGCAAAATATACTGTCAACTTTTGCTCAGGCCACATTATGTGATCTGAGTAAGGCCTTTGATTGTGTATAACACAGTACTCTTTTAGCCAAGTTGAAGCATTTTGGAATTCAAGGATATGCCCTTGATTTTATAAAATCATACCTCTTCAATATAACACCAAAGGTATGTATCAAAAGGCAATTGGTCACAGGAAGTCAAAATAGAGTACGGTGTACCTCAGGGATCGGTACTTGGACCCTTACTTTTTATCATAACACACACACACATATATATATATATCAAGTACACAGTCACTATTCTAAGTAATTACAAAGTAGTAAGCAAAATTAATTACTGGTTTTAGTACGGTGTCCTAAAACGATGCTTACCTGAGACAAGAAGATGAAACCCCTCATTGCACTCACTTCTAAAAAGGTCGTACTGCTTCTAGAGTTATCCTCTACAGATATATTCAGGTTTCGTGTAAGTCACCTCTTATCAAGATCCCATGAGGAGGTATATCGGGCACTACATCTCAGTTCATGTCACCTTGAAACAAGTGGAGATCAGCTCTGTTCCAGCATCTCCCGTCAAAGTGGGTAGAGACAGCACTAACTGTTGTTTAGGCTTGCAACAGCCTTTAAAACTAAGTCATCCTTCACAGTTGACTAAATCTACCGTTGCATACCAATATCTCGAAATTTGTGGTTAGTGATGAGTTGCTCCTAGATGTCCATAAGGTTGCCCAGATTTAAATGACACACCGGTGTTTCCTGTACCCAGTGTAGGTTCAACTGAATCAGAATCATTTTATTGTCGTCCAACAATTACAAAATTGTATTGACAAAGTCAAATATGATATTAAAATATCACTATGTAGGCCTATAGAGCCTAAAATAAATACAATCTATATCTATGTTAAAAGTTTAAAATTGTAAGTCACTAAAATTAGCATTAAAAATCTCATCTACAGAATAAAACGTTTTTCTCTTGAGCCACTCTGCAACAACATTCTTAAACCTACCAACAGAAATTGATCTAGCACTTAAAGGTAACTTATTGAATAGCCTAGCTCCGGTTATTGCATAGTTCTGTTGAGTTTTACTTAACCTAGCATATTGTACATCAATTGTATTTTTAATTCTAGTGTTGTGTTCATGGTTAAAGCTTCTAAGATTGAAAGAGTCGAGATTTTCCTTAAACAAAAACTAAACTGTGTAATATATACATACATGGAAGCGTAAGTATACCCAGTTCTTCAAAAAAATGGCCAACAGGACTCATTGTCGCTAATTCCTACTATGCAGCGTATGGCTTTCTTTCACCATTTAGACACAGTCTTGGCCCCACTAGAGTTGCCCCACAGTAAAAACCCCATACAGAAGGTGTACAGTAAAAAAGCGTAATATGCACTAATGACAAGATTAAGAGTTGTATACAATTTTAGTTTTTTTTAGTAGAAATATTACTCTTGCTAATCTAATACATAAATGGTTTGTATGGATTCCCCAGCTAAGCTTTTGAGTCTAAATTGATACCAAGTAGTTTTACAGACTTATTTTCAGAATTACGTAAACTAAAGACAATTTCCTCGGTCTTGTTATTATTAACAGTTAATTTATTATCAGAGAACCAGAGATAGGACCTTTCCCTCATATAGCCCATAATGAGATCATTTAATTTTTGAGTCTCTGTCTGATGATAACAGAGTAGTATTATCAGCATACAAGACAACCCTTAACAGGGACAAATTTAGGGAGATCATTAATGAAGACAGTAAACAAGAAGGGACCCAAGACTGAGCCCTGGGGAGGGTATAAACCAGCCAGACATGAATCCTCTCACCTTGCAGAAGAGGTTAGAATACATCTGTTCCAATCTTTTCCAGTCAATGCAGACAGGACAAACTGGACTACTTTTTAAGGCCTGAAAAAGCCTTTAACATTAAGGTAGCCCTACGCACTCCAACTGCCCACTGCCAACTTGCAATGAATAGAGATTTATTCTATATACATTTCTTTAGATATTAAAATTTTATTGGTAGGAAGTCATTCAATTACCTTTGAACACAATGCTTTGTGCGTGCCATTAACTTCATCACAAGTATCCATATGACGAAGCAAATTCTATTCAAGCCATTGCCCGTATGATGGTGCACAAGAGTGGATTTTCATTTGGCTTTCATTCCGTTGTATTATGAAAGAACACACTGGTTCTAGGGCAGTCAAGACATTTGATCTCATGAAGTCCTGATTTTTCAAACTTTTCTGTTGCTTTTTTGTTTCAGTATGAGAAGACCCTGACTTCGGTTGAAGGTTTTAAATGTCAGTTTTAAGCTCATGTTTCCTTAACTCTTTTATAAATCCATGTTCTAAATTAGAGTCAGAATCTCTTTACTTCATAAACATCAAGTTTAGAAAGTGTGTCATATTAACTTAAAACAATACATCGTTATATATTTACAGTTTCATAAATCCTGTACAAAAATTAATCAATGGAGTAAACATATTTGTTAATGAACCAGTCTTTCAGTTTTTTCTTTAGACTTGTGGGTAGACTATTCTTGAGACTTATTGGTAGGGCTTGAAAAACTTTGCTCCGGCAAAGTTCTAAGTTGTTTGCTTTGTTCTATGGCGTGGCTGTATGTATTCCACTGAAGCAGTTTTGCTAGATTCATCCAATTTGAAATTTATTTTATCTTTAGAATGAAATTATAATTAATACAAGAAATAAATAATTTAAATCTTATTATAATACAGAATTTGTTGTAATTCCTCAAGGATATGGTACAAAGTAGGGACATAGCTATGACGGTTTAATTCAAGAATGGAGGGGGAAGTAAGATGGTCTACAGGGTAGTACTTTTTGTTAATACCTGAATAGGGATGTTTGTGAATCTTACTTGCTTGTGGTTGGAAGTATGCTGGGACCAATCACAGGCATCTGTAATGATGTAATAGGATCGTAGGAAGGAGAGGTATTTATACCAAGATCGAGACTGCCGCCAGTGTCAGTTAGTTTTGGTGTCAGCATATAATTTATTTTGATTTGTGAGTATTTCCGACTTGATCTGCATGGGATATTAAGTGTTGATTTTATAATGTGGGAGTTTTGCTATGTTTTAGTTATTATTAAATGTACTTAAAGCATAAGTCAACAAATCGTAATAATCTTATGGGTGAGAAAAAGAAATAGTAGAGGTTGAGTTTGACATCAAATGGATTGAAATTTATTTTTAATTGCTTCATTGTGAAATAATTATATTTCTAAAAAACGTACTAGTGGTATAATAATATTTGGTTTTATTGCTTCATCTACATGCTAACCATTTGGAATGTATGAGGATTTTTTTAAATTGTAAAACTTTGATTTATAGTGTTTTAACAATTATAACATGAATTCAGATGCCATGTTGATAAAAACTTAGTTTATTGAAGAACTTAGTTTAATGTACAAAAACTTTCAACATATAATTTATTGTCATGTGAATTTATGGAAACTATAATATTTGGTTGTATATTTAATTTTTTAGAAGATGTCTTTATAGTAAATTTGTTAATCTTTATTTCATTCTAGAAAGTATGAATTTTATTTAGGTTTATTTTTTTATTTTGGGATAGTATCCTTTATCTAAGCAATCTCCTGTTATTAAAAAAATTACATTCCCATTCCTGCATATTTATTGTATTTTACTTAGTATGAAAGAAAAATGAAGTTTAACTCCTTCCTATTGTAATAGAATAAATGTATCCTTTAACAGATGAATGTTTGGTGGAAAAAACCAAAGGTACAAACTTTATCCTATCTACACGAGAATTAAAGTTCTTAATAAACTTTCTGAAAAAGCATTGCACGTGTCTATTAGTACGTAGATGTAAAAAATAATGTTTAGACTTGAACATTACATAATAAGATTGTAACTTTATCTAAAGTTTATGTTAAATCACCTTCCATTAACTTGAAATTATATTGGTTGGAATCAACTTAAAAAAACTCATAGAGCAAGTCCTAAAACTTAAGACCTTGATTTAAACTTCATGTAAATATTTTATTTATCCACCTTATTCTGGTGTTTTTGTTTCATTTATTATGTGATTTTTACGAGTTTCTCTCCCATAAACAAACAAACCATATTACTTCCTAAACACATGTTTTTATCAGCAAATGCCTTAGCTTGATTTAGTATGGACTGACTCAAGATGCCCAAAAATATCCCTGTTATTGTACTACTATTGAACTTTCTGAAGCAATATTTTCTTGGATGAAAACTGCTATTTGTTCCCCATGTATTCCAACATACAGAGTGTTCATAAATGGGTGTCACAAACTTCTGTGGCTGATATTTCTCATTATTTCAAATAAATAATGGCCAATAAATATAGGTCAAGAAATGTGTTACTTAGCTGCTAGCCACTATTTTGTACTATTTTTTATACAAAAACTTACTGATGCCTCTCAACTGTAACATGTTTGTTGCTCCCAGCCTGTGCAGGCGTATCTTTAAAGTAATCCTGTTCGCTTATGCGCTGTCGGAAAAATTACCGTTGAAATTTATATGAAAATATCATAATAGATAGCATCTTGTATAATGTTTTATAACAGTTGATTCCTTCCAACTGACAAAATCTTTGTTGCTCCCGGCTTGTGCAAGCATACCTCTTAAAGTGATCATGCTCACTTATATGTTGATGGATTTGTTGGATAAAGTACTGATGGAATTGTTATAAAAATTACTAAATAGTTGGCATTTTATATGGTTTTTATAACGATGCTGGTTTTTGTTATTTGACTTTTAAAATATTCAACAGGTGCCATTTTGTTAATATTAAAGCAAATCATGTCATTAAAAAAAAATCATGTTCTCTTATGTATACCTTTGTGCAAGTGTGGCATCTGTAGCTTTACTAGTTCTAGTAATATTAATTTTGTATAAACAATTTAAAAATGGAGGTTAGTGGCTAAACGCACATTTCTCTATCTACTTTTATTGAACATTTGTTTGTTTGGAATGGTGAGTAATATCAGCCACAGAAATTTGTGATACCCTTTTATGAACACCCTGTGCATACATACACATAATGTTTGTTATCTCTTATGAATTATAAAAAATATGTGTTAAAATAAAATAAAGTCGCAGAATTTACGTTAATAGAAATATATTTATTAAAATATTAGCAATGGTCAATAACAATATTATAAGATTTAAGGCATTAAATTCAAGCTTTTCTTAGTTTAATTTGTATATGTGTTCACTCTTTGAGTTGGAGTTCTATAGTGATCGGTCTCTTCGCGACATACTCCTTGATCTTGGTAAGGCGAAGATCTTTGTTTTTAGAGACTGCAGGTTGGGGTATCCTACCAGGATTTCCTTTGAGCCGTTCATCCAGTTCAGGTAATCACTGAGTGCAGCAAAATACACATCCGCCCAGGATAACTATGTAAGCATACATACACGCATTTTTATAACATTCAATAGCAATTTTCCTAAAATACTTCTTTTTGTAAATATTATATCAGCATTTACAAATTGCTTGGAATCAGAATGTAGCCAACAATCTCTTATAATTAATAGAATTGAACTTTGGCCAAGTCCAATTCAAAAGTGAATATATAATTCTGTTGGCAAAAAGTTTTACTCAATTCAAAATTAAATACTATTAGAAATAATTTATTTCTATCAGAAACATTCTTTAAAATACTTTGTTCTGATCTTTGCTAATTTTTATGCTAATTTGATGTACTGTACATAATACATTTTAATACTATATACACTTTATTATGTCAATTTCTCAATACTATAACAACTGAATTCTTACTGGGCATTTTAATTTTTTTCAATTAAATCTTTGTATATTTCACTATTCACATTAAACACCTGGTAATACAGAAATAACTTTAATAATTTAAAACTGTCATTATTTTTTGTTACTAACTTTTGGGGTACAACTAAAAAGTTCCTGTAGTGGTTACTGGTACTCAAGCAGCAGTTCTCTAAGGGGGAAATTCTCCTGTCTACATTTACAACACCATTTCAGCTAAAAGAGCTAAGCTCTTAGCTTATTATTTTTATTAATCCTATCAAAAACTGAATGTCACATGAGAGGCCTGTGTTTATTTTTTAGATTTTTAAATGTGCACTTCAGTTATTTGTTTAGATGGCGTCCAGCTTCTAAATACATATGATTTTCGTAAGTATGCATGTAAATTGTGTTTATGTAGTTATAAAATGTTTTATGTAAAATAATGTTTAATCTACAATCCTGATGATAATGGCACTATTGTGCCAAAACCTGTTGATTCCAACTGTATCACAAAGGACTGAAATTTGAAGGAAAGGTAAGAACCAATTAAGTTATTCAATTTAAACAAATGTCAATATGTATCTTGTTCTCTACATAACTTAAGACTACTCCTTCATTTCATATTTCATTAATCAGACTTAATATTCATATTGTAACACATAAAATAAAAATATAACATTCAATTTAGTTATCCTTAATATTTTTTGCTAATGTAGAATACTATTTTTGTATCTTTATGCTAATTTCACTGACTAGTCTCATGTTATGTTTTGTAAACACAAACAACCAACCCAATTACTCAAAATATTCCATAATTGTTAGTATATTGCTTTACAATGTAGGCTTTAAATAAATGATATTGTAACAATAACATATACAATTTATGCAAAAATAACCGTACCTTTCCATTTGCCAGAAAACCATTGTTCTCCTTCACTTGGCTCTCCAACCGTGACAAGTAGAAAGGTATTGTGGTACTAAACAAAGGTCCTTTAAGATACTCTTTCATAGCCTCGTTCTCTTCATGGAAATAGCTGGCCATTGCTAAAAAGAGAAAAAAACAATAATATAAAAGAGGACGGTATTTCATTCTTTATTATAATTACATTTTTTAACACAAGTTTATTCTTTTTCCAATTCCACATTAACCCTTCGCACGCCACCAATAAATCCATTAACTTTCCTATAACGCAAACATAAGAAAAAATTGTTGTCTATTAAGTTCAAAGCTAATTTTAGTTATAGATAAATTATAAAAGGTAAAAGCAAAAAAAGTATAAGACAGGGTATTTTACTTACAATTAGCATATTTATTGATAAAATATAAAAAAGGAAGTATTTAAAAAACTTAATTTCAAATAATTTTCAATTTCATTGTAAAATTTGATTAAACTGAAAAGTAATAATAATGAGATACGTATTAGACACGTGCGAGCTCATGACAATCGAGAATGCAGTAATACACACCACGGATATGTTTAGTTATGGCTCTGTAGGAGATACAGAACTGTTTGTACATTGGTTTTCCAAAGGATATTAAAATTTGCGAGTTAAATGCCTATTATGGTTTGATACTTAAAGTACAAATGAAATACTCACATGATTGCAAGTCACTGATGACGTAGACAATCTCATCGATCCTGAGGTCCTCCCAGGTGTTGGCACCAGCAAGCCCAGCTTCACGACCCAGGTACCGTGTAATGGCAAGGGACCATGCTACAGACTTCTCGCCCTCCACCTCCAGCAGTGGGACCTTGCCCCAGGGGGTTGCTGTGACAATATGAGTCAATATACATCATGTCCGTAATATCTTACAACTAAGAAAGTTGAATATAATTGGAGTGAATTTCTCTATATGTATAGGTTAATAATTAATCAAGCTTTTATCCACACTAAGCTAATTAACATAAGGACTCCCTTACGTTGAAATATGGAACATAAGATGCTGCTTTAAACAAATGCAACTACCTTGTTTTGTTGCGTTAAAAGACCAAACGTCAAACAGCAGTGCCGAAAATCCAATGATTTTACTAATTTAATATCCAATGCATTGCTCGTTAACAGGCCCGGCGACAGGATTCTCGGGCCCCTATGCAATCATGAAGACCGGGGGCCCCCCCCCCAAAGATTCAACAGGCAACCAACCTAATTACATTAAAATTCACCCCCCCCCCAACGTTAGAACAAAATTCCCATATTGGTTATATTAACATAGCAAGCATTATTTTATTCCAAAACTTACTACTCCATTACTTGATTTACTTATTTGTTAAATGATTCACTTCTTCAAAATTATGCCAAATCCGTGATTTTTCCTGTATTTACTTCAATTTAAGTTATATAAATAAATGTTGCTAAACAAATGGAAAGAATTGAGGTTTATAATTATGTAGTGATTATTTTTTTACTATTAAATCAATACAAAACAAAACTCACTGAACTTAATTAAAATCAAAAACACCATCCTTAAAAAATATACACTTAATGAACTAAATGGACAAAACATAATTAACAAAGAATAAAATCATTAAAATTAAAGTTCAACTCGTGTCGCTCTCCTTTTTAGTAGAAAACAAAAACTTAATGATAGGTTCCTGGAAAACCTAATGAAACAAAAACTAAATATCATTGAACAATCACTTAACGAACAAAACTAAAAAAAATTAAATGAACAAAACCTAATGAACATTGTACAAAACATAAATTGAAAATTAATAAAGAAACATTGGGCTATGTTACTCACTAACATTAAACATGACTAAAACACAACTCGTCGGGCCTTCTTCCCAGCAAAGTCTTCTATAATGTCGTCATATTTCAAACTACGTGCCAAATCTGACTCCATGGCTAGAATACTCAGGTCATTCATGCGGTCTTGCGTCATCGTAGAACGATTTGCACTTTTAATTCTTTTCATCAAACTGAAGCTCCTCTCCCCTTGGCTGACAGATACAGGTATGCAACAGAACAACCGGATCGCTGTAGTGATATTTGGAAATAAACTATCTAGTTTGTTCTTCCTTAGAGCGTTTATTAGACTTAATGGTTGAAGAGTTTGTTCCCCCAAGTTAGTGCGATGAATCGATTTCAAATGTTTAAATTCATTTAAAATTTCCATCTCAATATCCTCTTTGTATGTTTGACACAGACTCAAACATTGCTGCTCAATAAAACTGTCGTCTTCCTCAATATATTTCCAAAGACATTGGAAAAGGTTGCTGATTTTTCCAGCAAACTCGAATCTCTGAGACAGTCCCCCTAAGACTGAGTCTAAGATCTTGAAGAAGACATCAATCCTAAAACGTTCCTCTTCGTTTTTTAATTGATGTTCCGTGCCGTCCCTTGTTTCGTCATGAAAAATCTTTCTTTTCTTTAATCTTTTTTCCTTAAAATCAGTTTCGCAATCTACACTCTCAGCCATGTTGCCTGCCACTAGCTTGGCCTCAGTGTAGAGATTGCTCCATCTGTCTCTCAGTACTTTTAGTTCCTCTATTAAATCATTCAGATTTTTTGTTTCAACGTCTAGAGTTGTTGATCGGGCTTGTAATACTTTATTTTTGTTGTCTATTGCAACAAGCACCTTTAGCCATATTGTCGACATCATGATACATTCGAACGATTGTAGATATTTCAATAGCCCTTTCAGATCTGTCTTGCATTCTGCAGATAGATTCAGTTCTTTACAATCATTGAGGGCATTGATGATGAGAGGCAAATGCTTTACGAAAGGGCGCACACTATCTACTCGGGCTGACCATCTCGTTTGAGAAATACTGTGCAGAGAAGAGCCTATTCTGTTTTCTAAGTACTCCCATCTTTGAGGGCTTCTAGAAAAGAAGTTATACGTCTTTTGCAGCATGCCAAAAAAATGTTGTAGCTTCCTCGCAGCATTCAGCAGCATTAACCCCACACAGGTTGAGGCTATGTGCGGCACAGTTATTATAAAAAGCCAAATTGTTGGTCTCCATTATGATGGCTTGGGCACCTTTGTATATTCCAGCCATATTGGATCCATTGTCGTACCCCTGGCCTCTGCATTCCTTCAACGGAATTGAGTGTTTGTTGAGCTCGCTAATAATCAACTTAGCCACATCCATTCCAGTTTTTTTGTTACAGTCAACAAAATTTAAAAATCGTTCGCAAATTTTAAATTCTGATTCACAATCTAAGAGATATCTCAAGATCAACGTTGTTTGCTCAGTATGTGAGGCATCGGGGGTAGAGTCAGCAATAATAGCATAATATTTTGATTTCTTCCTTTCTTCCAATACCTTCTGTCGAACTCTTTCCCCACAAACTTGAATGAATTCATTTTGAGAGTCTTTAGACAGATAATGAGCTTGAACACGTTTTCCCTCTTCTTGGGCCTTTTTTACTTTTGCAATATGTTCTCTTAGTAAAGGGTCATATTCCGCTAACAGCTCTATCAGACCCAGAAAGTTTCCATTGTTGGGATCCCCAATTTTTTCAGAGGTCCCTCTGAGAGCTAATCCTCGCTCTCCAAGGAACATGACCACGGAGAGCAATCTTTGAAATATATCCCTCCAATATTTGGTTCTTGAAGCCAGTTCTGAGTCGAGTTGAGAATGTATGTCTGATCCATCACTTAGCCTCCTTTCTAACTCTCTCCATTGGATGTAGCAATTTTTGTGGGAAGCGCTGGTTTCATGCAAAGGTAGCTTGTTGTAAAGCTTCCGCCATCCATATTCCTTTTTCCATCCATCGTTACTTAACAAAACTGACTTATTTGAATCGTGTTTTTCACCCCCACTATTATTATTGAAAAGTCTACATGGAAAACAAAATAAGGACTCAGCAGTCTCACTCCATACAAGCCAATCTCTTCTGACGCTCTCTCCGTTCGGCCTTTTTGAAAAAAGAACCGTTTTTGGAAACGCTCTTTTTCCATCACTTGGCAGATCTGACGGCATCAAAGATGGACCCATTTTCACTAAAGTCTCAATCACACTGTCAGTCACCACCTTGTTTTTCAGAAGTCCCAAATCTGAACTGGTAATTATAGTTCCTAACCCCGAATCTACATTAGCATTTAGAATGTCACGATTGTGATCTTCCAAAACAATATCATCTTTAGGATCAGGTTCTGAGGTAAAGCTATCTACCATTGTTTCTCCTTCATCAGCATTAGGCCTACAGCTTTCAAGATCTTCGCTGTCTTCAGTATTAGGGTGTTCATGAAAACTGTGAGAAACTTCGCAAAGTTTCTCCCTGGCGGCGCCAGGGTCGTTAGGGCCGCTGTTAGAACTAGTTGTAGCTACGTCTACTTTGATTCCAACGTCAAATAATGTCCTGGATCCTTTATTTGAACTTTCAATTTTCTTTTGCCTTTCTTTACGTTTTTGAGCACCAGATTTATGTTTGTAAGTGTCCATTTTGAGATATAACGGTGTTTTTTTATGCGAAATGATGATAAAATACTGTGAATGGACCTAAAAATAAATATCTTGGATTAGTCAAGAATAATAAATTGATGTGGGCAGATCATAAAATAATATTTGAAATAGAATTTTAGAACCTAAATATCAAAATACAAATTTAAAAAATGTATCAAATTGATCATAAACACTATTAGACAATTAAAAATTAGTATTGATTACTAGGCCTAAACCGAGCAGTTGCTAAAATAAATACGGAATGTAAATTATCAAACGCTGCGTTTAAAGTAGAAATGTATCTCAAACTGGGCTAAACTAATCAAAAACCGACAGGTGCAATCACAGGACACGTGAGGGGATGTGATGAGTCATTGAGCTATTTTCGGATACTGTATCGCTTGCTGCGCTCTCACTCAGATTTCCAAGGTCAAGTTTTTTAAGACGTTCACCCAGCGATCTCTATTGTTTACCTGTCTTGCCAACATATTGGGGGTTTACTTCCTGTTTCTCTCTCTGTTTATCCTGTCCTCACTCCCCATTCCCTCTCGTAAACTGCGCAACTAGTGATGCGATGCGTCGCCTCAAGTTGGTTGTCATAACAACCAATATATCAGCCAACGAGCCAACCACGAAACAATACCAAACTATGTCGTCATTGAATAATATTTTCTACGTGCTAACGTGCATACTGCATACAAGCATGTGAACAACCACAAAAGAGTGAGCGATGAGCCGTCGTTCTCTCTGATTTAATAGGATAAACTTGATTAATTGAAACTTAAAACGACGTTCAGTAGCAGTAGCAAACCGAATTTATGTGTTGTTTTTTTAATTTTTAAACCATCCTACTCCTCATATGTTTTAGTTTAGATTTAGATACACAGTAACGTCAGTAACATTTATAATTTCACGTCTTATTACATAGGTACGTTTATAAGACGATTACAACGTCTCAAATTTTGCAGCCCAGTAATAATTAAGTTTATTTGTATTTTTTGCTGTTATGGAACCTTGTTGATCGTCTTAAAGGTTAACCAGCCCTTGGATAATCGGGAGTTAACTGTAGCCTAATTTATTTTATGAAACTGATTACTGTATAATTCAAATTTATAATGAGGGGTAAAAATCATGGCTCCACATGGGTTGGGCTGGTGGACCCCTGGTCCCAGGCCTGGGCCCCTGGGGGCCCGGCTCTGTCCCTAATTTTATATATTTTACAATTTTTATTTTATTATGTTTATATTATAATCATCAGTTAAAATAAAAATCTGCGTTACATTAAAATTAAAAATCTCATGTTTTAATTATGCCCTACAGCATGACAAGTGAACAGAAGGAGCGGGCCCTGAGCCTGATCCTGGTAACAGGGCCCGCAATCAAATGTGGGATCCATGGTAAAATTTATTCAGTTTTTTAATTTTTTCGGAAATTTGGAACTTATTTTCTAAAATTAAATGATAAAAATATTTACTAACTCACCTGTATGTTTCTTTAATTCACGGTTAAATCAATCTCAATCTCCTTACAACAACAACAACAACAACAAACCTAATTAAGCACGACAACAAACTAAAACTAGAAGTGTACAAAACAACCAATCACGATAACTTAATAAAACCATTACCACCAGCAACCAGCATAGAAATGCAAGATTGAAAGAAACATTAGTTTATTATCGTGTCGGTATCACTGTCATCCGACGCTCAGGTTGCAACTTGTAGTGAGCAAGGAGGGGAGGGGCCGGGAGGGGAGGGGGTGGAGAAGAGTCACTGCCTTCGCGTCTGGGCGATGCGGACCCCGGGCCCGACGTCTGACAGCCACAACCACAACGGTTCGCGCCACCTCAGTGTTTACAATTTTATTGGTTTAAATCGGAGCAAAGAAAGTAGTTTAAATTAACATTGCATGTTATTTCCTGAATATTTTCACCGCACAGGCCCTGGGCCGATGGTAATGGGCAATGATAAAAAAAAATAAAAATACATATTTTAGTCGGCCCGGGCCCCCTGTGGCCCCGGGCCCCTATGCATTTGCCCCCCTTGCCCCCCCCTGTCGCCGGGCCTGCTCGTTAATAGAGCAATAGGTGAAGATTTACGCCTTCAAATGGTCACGTGGTGGCAAGATCACTATGGTACACCTCCACCACTAGCACAACTCTTACTTCCTTCACCATTCTCACACACTGTGCTTGGAGTTGTTAACTCAAGAACTGCTAAAGACACTTAAGCTATCAAAAAAATACATTAAGGAACAAGAAAATTGTTCATATTTTACTAACTATTAAAAATTTCTCAAAAATGTGATTTTTTAAAAATAAATCTCCCGTAAATACTCGTTTAATAATCAGATTTAATTGTTTAATGAAATCGTCAAAGACAATTTTATAAAGAAAAGTATGTACGTGCAAATATTATTTTCTATCTACTGGAAAACCCACTAAAGAGAATATATTGACACTCACAAATTGCACTTAGTCCTAAAAATACTTTTACACTTGGCTCCAGAGAACATGATATTCAGGATGGGTAAGAATGGTAATAGAATCCACCTTTTGTCAAAATCCCAAGGAGGGTTAGTGAACTTACTATATTTCAGCCAAGTCACTGAAGGAGATACCAGCTCTGTTCCAACTTCTCCAGTCAGGGTGGGAAAGGGACAGAACTTCCTCATGGCCAGGCTAACAACACTGAGAAAGCTCCACGTAACCCAGTGTCATCCTCCGTAATAGACTATATCTTATTTATTTATATCTCTAAACTCTTCATTTATTTATGTGTTTATGTCTCTAGTTATTCCAATGTATTGTGTCTACAGTATTTTTATTTATGTCTACACTGTATCTATGTTATAGTCTGTTTAACTGTACAGTTTTAATTTTCAGTTTAGTATTAGCATTAATTGCCATTTGCCTGTACATTATTGTGTTTTCGGCAAAAAAAAGAAATTGATTGATTGACTGGTAGATCAATCCACTCTTCCTTCAAATTCTTGGACAATTGCAGTTAGTGATGTGTCACTCTTGGGTTTTCATAGAGTTGCCCAGATATAAGTCACAGAACGGAGTTTAGTATACATGTGATTTATTTGTTTTAGCTGCTGACAGAAGAAGAACGTATCATGCAGTCACTAGTCCTGTCCGTTTTCGCCTACTGTTTCCCAGCCTACGGGAATAGCATTTCTGGAGAAGACATGCATCGCATTCAAAAGTTGCAAAACTCTGCTATCCGTTTCATTTTTAATTTGAAACGATTTGAGCATGTCTCTCCTTACAGAGATGCCGCTGGGATGATGTCGGTAGAGACCGTCTGCAGGGTCATGACGTGTTGCATGGTCCACAAGGCTCTTGTTAATCAGGAGCCTCAGTACCTTAGTGAGAAGCTCTCATTTCGGGATGAGGTCTCTCAGCGCAGAACCCGCCATGGGAATCTTCTTCACTTTCCCAAAGTTAGGCTGGAGTTGGGAAGGAGGAGCTTCTCTTATTTCGGCCCGAAATTGTACAACGACCTCCCACCAAACGTGAAACAATGTTCAATAGCTACATTTAAGAATAAGATGAGGCAGAATTTGCTTAATGTATAGATTTTATTTATTTATTTCTATTTAATTTTCATGTATATGTTGTATTTGACGATAGTTGTTCTGAAAAGCAGTTGTTCTGTATGTAACTGAGAAACGCTTGATGAAAATAAAGACAACATTATTATTATTAAGTACAACACGATACAGGGGGCCAATTAGGCAACATTTGTAATGACTCATTTCATACACCCATCTCACATTCATTTCAATATTTAATTTAATTTAGAAATTTATTAGTAATTAATAATAATTAAGGAATAATTATTTATAAATTGTCTCAAATTTTAATACAAACAATAATAAATACAAAATTAAATATATCAAAATTCACCTTATTACATATAAAAGTTATAAAGTAAACTAAACTCAGTGATACAGTGTGCAGGGATGATTGTTGAGTGAAGAGAGCAGAGGTTTAAAAGTTTAGAGGAGAGAGGGATATAGAAGAAGTGAAGCAAGATTAGTATTTTAAATAAAGAAACTGGTTACATTTATTCAGTAGTATTTGGTTCAAAAGAAAGGTTAATTTATTAAATTCATATTATCACTGAAGTACAGAGAAGCAGAAGACAGACGTTGGGTGAGAAAGTTCCTTTTAAATTGAACAGTGATCCATTGGAAGAACATAAAACCCAGGAACATTCGATTTGGCTAATAATTCAAAATTAATACAATTAAAATTTAACAAAATTATAATATCTTTTATTAAAAACAATACCTAATATTTCTATTTCATTGAGTCAGCACAACCACCCTGCCCTAAAATTTAAGAACTGTATTTAAAAAATTTACCATTATTGTATCCTCCATCTTGTTTCAAAATTTAAACCTGTATGTCAATTTATCATCATTAAAGTTCACATTTGTATCATACTGAGTTATTTATTATTTCTAGCTATAATCATCAGAATACAAATTAAGTTTAACCATTTATTTAAAGTGTATAGTAGTAGTATATTACACATTCCTAAAGATCTATTATGACAACCCTGAAATCTAGACAGACCAGGTCATTTTTAGGCTTTTAATAAATGCAAGACACCACTAGTAACTATAAATAGCCAAATAGGTTTAAAAGATGCCTTGTAAAAGTGTTTTCTAGCCATGGCAATCGCTTCACTGCCACAAATCAGTTATATATATTATATATATATTATATATATATATATATATATATATATATATATATATATATATACACACATATATATATATATAAAACACTCTCCTTGGAATTCTACACAGAAGCAATGTAAGTCCGCTTCAGACAGTGGCGTATCTAGAAAATTATTTGGGGAGGGGAGGTTTGTTCACAGGTTGGTCTAAAAAGTACAAAATAACCCCAAAAATAGAGGCTCAAAAATCTTCCCCCTGTAAATTTTTATCATTAAGAACTCGTCAATGTATTCCAGCATAAAACAAACTACTGTGTGGAATTTAGATATATGCCTTTCAAAATCTTGAGGTGGGCTTGAGCCCCCTTTATATATGCCTATGGCTTCTGAGATACCCATCCTACACAGCTGGTAATTAAGTAGATAATGTTCATTTAACAAATTAGAGAGTAATCTGATGTCTTATCTTCCATCAAAGAATAGTGTCACTGTCATTTGATAAGAGATTAATAACAGCTTTTGCTTCTTTAAAGTTTGTTATTGAAGATGGAAGCTTTGAAAGGATATCTGGATTTCAGTCAGGGGGGGCAAGGTATTATACCCTTTTGCTTTTGCTTGTCTCATACCCTTCCTGGTGTTTTCCAGTGCTGAAAAAATATAAATCATTATCATATAGGTTACTTAAGTTGTTTTTTTTTTTACAACTACACCATCAACTTCCATGGTAACTTTTTTAGTTATATTACTCACTTGGTTTAATTTTGGCCCACTTCTCCTCTCCAAATCTGCTGTCCTCATACTCTCTGTCCAGGTAGACTAATAGGAACCGGATGGACTCTGCGAGTCCAGTACCATTGAAGTAGGTGAGCTTCGTTTTAGGTGCCATGATACTGAAAATCATATTTTTTATTAATCCAAAATACAAAAACCACATTATATGGTGTACCTATATCATTATATACAGAAATTAAACACTCTGTATGTCCAAAAACAACACTATATGTTAATACTCATTACAAATTACAAACTTTTTTATTACTTTTATTTTAAAATGTATTTAAAAAAAGAATACATTACATTAATTTTATTCTTAATTATTACTCAATATGACTCAGGTATAATCCTCGTAAAAGCTGTTAAGAGATTGAGAATTATTACATTAAAGGGCAATGAAAAGCATTATGTTTTATTTTGTACACTTTAGTGGTGCAGTGTTTAATGTTGGCATTCACATGGCTCAATACCATGGTAACCTTTGGTAGCAAACATATTAAACTTCTTCTTCATCCTTTTACGTTTCAGAACATCACATGAATGGTGAATGAAATGTTAATCAGGGTAGTCTATGTTGAGCGAAACATCGGGTAGGCAGTTATTTTAGCTTGGATTTCTACTGACTATACTACTACTATAATACTGTTAACAAATCAGTGGTGTGAAATGTAAACTATATACAACAAGCATAAACAAGTGATTGTGTCATAACCCGTGGTGTCTACTGAAATATATTAATGACTGAATTATGAGTACAGTATGCAATACATTGTACACATGTACAAAAACATTGCCATGTTATGTACTGGATATTAACTGCCATTTTCTTAAAAAGCATTGCAATTAATGTGTCTGACAACATTAATTAGATAATCACTACAAACCTTACTTTTCATAAAACCATATTCAGTATCTAGAATTCAGTTAAATCTTTCAACTAGCTATTCAAATCTAAGTTCATTATTTAAGTAAAACATGAAATTAGAGAGATTGTTTTGTAAGACTTTTCAGAGTATTATTTTCTTTGAAAGGTTTATAAGTAAAGTAATTAATCTGAATGTTTTCATGTCATATGGATGTTCATAATTCCATTCCAAATGTTATTAAAAACTTCTAGGAACATTTTAAGTGTATTCATTGGCAAGAACGAAGCATGGTAAAATTTTGGGGGGATCCAGACAACTGATGTTTAATGGACAGAGGGTAAGGTTCCATTTTGTTCCCTTGTTGAGAACGATCTTTTAGCAGTATATGTCAGTAGTACTAAATTGTTTAAATAAAAATAATTATTACAATTTGGGGTTTCCGGATCCATTGGACCCCCTCGCTGGGTACGCACTTGTTCATTGGTAAGTACTTATCATTTTATATGACACCCCATCAAGACCAGGAGCAGATTTTCATGTTTATTACTAATAGCTAAGATTAATTATTTGATAGTAAAATATTTTTCGAGAGGCTTTCTTTATGGACCTGTAATACTGTGTTATTTTTGCACAATTATTTCCTCTCTAGCAGCATTAACTGTTCGAACTGTTGGATATATTTGATTATTGACTGCATTCATTTGCCTTTTTAAGTTACTAAAAGCCAATCTTCTTTGAGCAACATCCCTTGATCCTTATTATGAATATTGTTGCCAAAAGGTTCTTTCTATTTAATTTGTTTGTAATATATATTGAATAAATAAATGGGTTTCTTAATATTAATTACTTCAATGCTGATTAGTTGTATTAAGTTATTATTAAAACGTATTATTTTATAATAGGTTTTCTGATTTGTGTAAAATAATCACAACCCCTCGATACTCATCTATCCTAATACGAGTTCCTCGTAGTTCCTACTATGTTATTTTTAGTGTTATAATTAAATATGTGAGCCAATTTATTGCATCATGCAAACACGTATATTATTCTTAGAAATTGTGTGTATAAATTCAGACCACTTCAGTTTAAGTGATCTAGTATTCCACTGAAAGAAGTTTAACTTAATTTTTAAACTAAGAATTTATTTTTATACTGTGCAACTGTACTTAATTATTTATTAACGTTTTATAATAAGTGTTTGTCTAATTTTATTAATAAATAAATTTATGTTTTGTTTATGTATGTATAATTTATATTGTTTCTATTGTTATTTTGATCTCTAGTTTTCATAGAGATTAAGTTGTTAAGATTTTATTAAGTAATACATTTTTAACTGTTTTTTATTTATTGACTTATTTGTTGTAACTTTAAATATCCTTATATTATTTATTTAAGTAGGTTAGTGACGTGGCATTACTGCTCAATATAAATAACTTTGTCAATGCTTTTGTAAGCCTGAATGACAATAAAACATATTCTTATTCTTATTCTTATTTAGCATATTTAACATGTGTTAGTGATGAATTGAGATAAACCCTTTATTTGTGTTCTGCTTTAGCCCTGTAAATAGAGCTGTTACACTATTTTTTAGGATTTTACCTCCAACTCTGAAAGGTGTTCATAAATCTACTTGATTTAATTTAGTAAATGTAACCAGGATAGATTGGAGTTTATATCTAATTTCCTCTATTTTTTTATTTATTAGGGACCGGAAATGTTCCTTTCCTTCATCAGTCCATTGAACACTATTCCCCAGATTTGCTTTTTGGCCTTTATGAATACTCTCATAGGGAGGTTTTGTTTGATTATTATATTAGTTATATCACTATAGCAATTTTAACTTGTTTGTCGATTTAAAGTTATTATTCCTATAATTTGCCCTATTATCTAAGTTCTTATTCAGGCTTAGCTTTCTTTATAGCTTAACTCTCACTATCGTGGCTGCTTTCATTTAAAGGACTGCCTTCGGATGGGTGACCGCTAAGCGATCCTGTCTTTGAAAGCAGCTGGCCATTGGTAGTGGTTTGGAAGTCACCACTAAGACTTTGGTCCTCAGATTAGGTGTCAGAGGGGGCTTAGCCCTAACTTCGCCTGAAATAAAACTTTACTTCAGTTAATGGTGAGAACATATTATTTGTTTCACATTTTTGGTAGTATGCTGTAACTACTTTTGTTGGAAGCACAGCAAAATTTTATTCATACGAGAGGCTCCTAGTAGTACCAGCATCAGAGTTAGACCTTTAATTTTCTTATATAATATAAGGAAGAATTTACTAGCATTATGGTAATCTTCCTTCACAGAAATTATTCTATCCTTAATATTCTTTGTCGAGTTTACTTGGGACACAGCTTAGAGTTACTACTATATGAACCGTAGTAATTCCACAGAACAAAGTCCAACATTCTCACAGGGTGAATTTGCTACATACGCATAGGCAAAACATCAAAAACATTGCTTTACTGATATGTTAAATATATCTACCTTACTGCTATATAGTTTAATTTAACATACTTGAATTGTTTATCTGAGTCAAATGTAACCTTTATGAATGAAGGTAGGTGTTCACTATTGAGTATTGACTCGTCTTCATCCTGCGCGCTTTGGATAATTTTAACCTCACATTCTGTATTTGCGAGCATCTCATATTCTGAAATTCCGTGCTCTAATATATATTAATTAATTATCCCTACAGAGTATATTCAAATAAATGATATAAATACACAGTATTAAGATAAGTATTGGGAATCGACTAAATTGTTTATCGCTTCGTAATTTTTAGATTTTATTGAAAGGCTTAATCTATACATTCAATGTCTGCATAGTGAGTCATTATTATTTTACCTACAGTGAAAGGATTTAACCCACGCCTCTTATATGTTGTAATATATTTCAATCAATTTGTTTTTAAATTGTGATGAGTTATGTATGTATGCTATCCTGATTTTGAGTTGGATTATTTTACCCTGAATAAAGTTTGCACTAATTTTCATTACTAGGTTATTACATTAAATATTTCTATAGCCGTGATTGGTAAAATTGATTCTACAGCTTTTTGTATTTCAATAGCGACATGTCGTCGACCTGGACAGGGTTATGTAATAATAAAATAAATTGTAGAAGTAAAACAATATCTGTTGGCGAAGAGAAAAACACAGAATAAATTTTATTAGTTTACAGTAAACAGATAAAGGAAACATAGTACATTATAACTTGCCCAGTAACAGGTAATACGGATCACAATCAGGAACAAGCACACAAAATCACTGCTCTCTCTGATAAACTCACAATGTTATCATGGAGTCAGACACACCGCTGCTGTTCCATCAGTTTGAAGATAGATAAAGCTTTATCTGTGGCTGGCTGACAAGTACATCAAATAGCTTCCACGTACTTACTGAAAAAACGATTTACTACAAATAAAGGAGTCTATTAAAAATTATGCAAAAAAACTAACATAACAAATATGTTCATGAGTTCATGGCCATGAAAGCAACTATGAACTTTCAATCAACAACGTTTCTGCAATCTTGCTTTAACAGAAAGAAAACATCAATATAATACACGGTTCAATATATCTAATGATTCTCATCACTTGGAATTTTATAAAAAGAAAACCTCGTACATGGGGAAAAAGTTTCTAAATCATTTACCAATTGAGTTGAAAACTAACTACAACACAAATAATTTCAAAACTAAACTTAAAGAATATCTACTAAATAGACCTATATATTCATTCCAAGAATTTTTTGAAAGGGCTAATTGACTGGTTTAGCTCAACATGTCTATATGTATTTACGTGTATATGTGTCTGTGTATATGTATTTATGTATGTATGTGTCTGTTTATATGTATAAGATAACTATTTATTACCATAACTTATAATGAATGAATGTTTATTCTAGCAACTGTGCATGAAATACACTTAAAAATTATAATAGTAATCCTAGTACTAATGCTTATGTTGGTTAATATTTTATAAGTTGATGTTAGATAATTTTTTTATTAACTATGATTGACGCTATTCATTGTACAATCTGTGCATTTGTTTTATGAATAAAGAATTTCTGAATCTGAATCTGAAAAAAACGTAAAAGTAGAATTGTACGCTGACAGCCAAGGTAAGGACTACTAGAGATTATTGGTTCATGCAGTAAGGGAAAGATTTATGTGGCTGGAGTGGTCAAATCTGGAGCTGATGTCCAACAGGTCTACAACCAGGCGGCTAAATCTCTACAATGTCCTATAATAATACTTGCAGGACAAATGCTAATTAAAAGGATCTCCTCCAGTTACTTATGAAAAAATGAAAAATGAATTACAAACACTAAGTAGGTCTGAAACAGTGTGTAACAACAATCCCCCTAGACATGATGTACTCCATGAAAACTTAGTACACTATGATCTAGCCCTGACTAATAATTACATAAGAGAAATTGTTTTAAGAATGGATCATGTTCATCTCGTTTGATTTGGATTCTTTCCAATGTTTTCATTTCACAAGACGGGTCAATATTTAAACTATAAAGGAAAGAGAAAACTTGATTTTATGATAGTTGATTTTGTGAATAATGTTATTAGAAAAAACATGAAATGGACTGATAAGCAAAAAATCACTTATAGCTAAAAGCAATTTTAAATATAAGTGACACACTAGTGAATTATGGAATTTGAAAGAAAAGTTGTTATGTTTTGACTTTTTGATCAGAAGTTCTAGGGAGTTTTCGAATGAGCTTCTCCAATTTTTTTAACCACCAAAAAAGAGTATAAATTATCCATAAAAACGCCAAAGTTCACCAACTATATTAAAACAGTAGCAATACAAATAAAGCACCCAAAATCCCTTTGCAGCTCTTTCTCACATAGATAACGATCTAGAAACTAGCATCACAAACACTGATGACAAAACAAGAGCTGGGGAAGTCACTCTGCCAAGAATGTTGCTTTGCACTGATAGCCATGGTAAAGACCTAGCATGGTATATCAATAAACACAAACATCCATACGATGCAATTGGTTTTGTAAGACCTGGCGGCAGAGCTAGTCAGGTTTTGGATCATAAAAACATTGATGGGGAGGAGTTGAAGAACAAGGATATTTTGGTGATTTCCTGTGGCACTAACGATGTATCACATAATGAAGCGCACCTAGCCATTGACGCCATTACTAGCACCTTAAAAAGATATAGTACAAAAAGAATCATTCTGGTTGACCTTCCTAACCGGTATGATTTGTTGGACTGGTCTTGCGTAAACAAGGAAACTAAGAAAACTAATGTAGCCCTAAAGAACATTTGCGATGGTTTCAGTAATGTCACTCTTGTGGAAGCCAGCAAAGCCACTAGGGACCTCCACACAAGGCATGGTATGCACCTAAATCGTACGGGAAAGCTGTGGTTGGTAAACAAGATATGTGAGGCGGCGAGAGAGAAAGCTGATTCACCGTCACCCCCATCCGAGCAACAGCGAGCAGCCTGCAACAGTAGACAACACACCAGGAAGCCCTCAGCAGTCAGCAGTACCTGGGTCTACAGCGGGAAACTTACCAATGGCAGTCCAACACCTGATGACCTAGTGTGCAACAAGAGTGATGATGTAAATTCTGTATATAATTTTAAGTCTAGTTTAAGTCACAAACTGGTTAATTTGAAATCAAATAACACCAAAACTGTACGCATCATGCATTTAAATATCCAGTCAATAAGGAACAAGTTAAATGAGTTAGCTGTTATTTTAGATGAAGCCAATTGCGACATTGTCCTTATTAATGAGCACTGGCTGCACAAAATGGAAGTCTCCTTGTATGTTCCTGTAGGTTTTAGTTTAGCTGCTGCCTTTTGCAGAGAAAATGCTTATGGAGGTGCTTCTATTCTTGTTAATGACAATATTGCTTTTGAGGTGATTGATATCGCCCATTTAACCCAAATTGGTTTACTTGAAGCTGTTTGTATACATGTAAATATTTGGAATGTAATTTTTATATCTGTATATAGGACTCCTAGCTCTATGTGCCAAATGTTTTTGGCTAATCTTGATAATCTCTTATGCTTTATTCAAAGAAAAAAGCCTAAATGTAAAATTGTATTAGGGGGGGATTTTAATATTGATATTCTAAAGAGTGGAGAGCAAGACACTGTAATGTTTGTAAACCTTCTAAAATCATTCAATCTTTACTGCGTAAATAAACTCCCAACAAGAAATAACAGTTGTATTAACAATATAGCTACAGGCTTAGATAATAATTTGTATAAAAACCGCTTATGGAAGGAGAGAATCTCAGACCATTCTATTGTTTATTTTGAATTCACTGCTCCACTTACTGTTCCCCAAACTGTTAAAATCTCTTATAGGAAGCTAAGTGATGAAACATTGCAAGAGTTCACAGAAATAAGTTCTTTATTAAATTGGAACTTGTTGTATAACATAGAAGATGTAGATATTGCATATGATTATTTTTTGAGTAAATTATCAATAGTATACAATAACAGTTGTCCAAGAAAAACTAAAAATGTTAAACAGAGAAATCAAAGTAAGAATAATACTTCTTGGTTTGACAGTGGCTTAAGAAAAATGAGAAGCACGGTAATTATGTTACAGGATTTGCTAAAAATTCCTCATTACAAAAACAATATATTACTTAATAAGTGTTACATTGCCAAAAAGAAGTTTTACAGGAGTAAAATTAAAGAAGCAAAAATCTTGCATAATGAGAACATATTAAAAAATTCAAAGAATAAATGTTCAGCCGCATGGAAAATAATAAAGTCTGAGGCTGGTAATTACTATAAACGGGAAAATCCAATACCACCTATTACAGCTGAAGAATTTAATAACTATTATATTGGCATTGGGAAAAATGTAGTTGATAGTGCTAAGGCAATTAATAAGAATAATATTAGTCATTTTTCCTTTCTAAGTAATGTTGAACAGCCTCCAGGAAACTTTTACTTGAAATATGTCAGCGAGCTTGATGTACTTAAGGTAATAAGATCATTAAAACCCTCTAACAGTGAAGATTTGTTTGGTTTTAGTAACAAAGTTATCAAACTTATTGTTGATGCTATTGTTAAGCCATTAACATTTTTGATCAATCTTTCATTTCACTGTTCTAAATTTCCAGATTGCTTAAAAAAGTCTAGGAGTATACCTCTTTTTAAGAAAGGTAATAAATCATGTATTGACAACTATAGAACAATATGTATTGTATCTGTGTTTTCAAAAATAATGGAGTCATGCGTTAAGAACCAACTGGTAGAATTCTTTGATCTATATAACATTTTAAGTAATAGCCAATTTGGCTTTCGTCCTGGTCGATCTACAACTAAAGCTCTAAATGAAGTTGTAACTAATATCATAAATAGCTTTGAGAACTGTGAATATGTTAATATGACTCTTGTGGATCTCAGTAAGGCCTTTGTTTATTTTTTTTTTATTTATTTATTTATACACGGCATACACCATTTTATAAGAAATGTTAAATCCGATACAACAAGAGATAAATTATCCTATAATACAGTACAACAAGCAACAATACATCCAAAGATAACCAGCAACAAATAAATAACACCAACTATATGAACCAATAAAAAAGTAATAATGTATCTTATAATATATAATAACAAACAATAAATACATCTATAACATTTAACAAGCAATAAAAAACAAGACAACAAGCAGTAATTATAAAACTTCTCATTACAACACTGATATGTGACCCTCTAAAGGCGCCACCAATCACTCATCACCAACTCCATCGTTCGCAGTAAGAAGGCGCACAGCCTGGCTACGAAATCGAGCCACACCAGGAGAGAAAAAGTCCAAAGATCCACCTATCTCATTGCCGAGTTGTAAAAGGCGTGGGAGCGTACTGCGTTGCTGGTATAACGTAGAGTACTGAAGCCTCTCAAACAAATCCTGGGATCTTGTACGACCAGGAGTGTGAAAAGGAAGCTCCTGTAACAGCTCAGGGCAGCCCACAACACCATTGATCAACTTCATGAGGAGAACTGAGTCATGAATCCTTCTACGAATGTCTAAGTCATGAAGGCGGAAGTGAGACTTCAGTAGTGGTACAGGGACTTCAAGGTAGTTGTACCCCATTCGGCAGCCAACAACCCTGATGAATCGGACCTGGACTCTCTCAATATCCGATATGAGAGTAGATTGATACGGAGCCCACACAGAAGAGTTGTACTCCAGGAGCGGACGCACTAGTGTCTTATACAATGTTACTAGAGAGTCAGAATGCAGCCCCCCAGAGAAACGAAAGATGAAGCCAAGCGTGGAGTTGGCTCTCCTGCAAATGAACCGCACATGCTCATCGGGATGGAGAGTTGAAGTAGTTATGACACCAAGGTCCTTCATCTTCCAGACTCTATGGAGAATTTCGCTGCCAAGGTAATAGTCATGAAAAACTGGATTCCGTGATCTGGAAAAGGTCATAACTGAACATTTAGATACGTTCAGGTCCATAGCGTTTTTAAAGCACCAGTGCTCCACTGCCCTTAATGACGACCTGAGACGGTCCACATCATGGCCCGAGGATGATTCCAGAAAGAGCTTCACATCATCAGCAAATAAAAGATGTTTGGCGGTCAGGGCATCACCAATGTCGTTGATGAAGAGGTTGAAAAGGAAAGGTCCCAGATGTGACCCTTGAGGAACTCCTGACTCAGCACCAATGGGGTGAGAAATAGCAGTACCACACCTCACACTCAGCGTTCGACCCCGAAGATAGGATTGGAAGAATTGTAGGAGAGAACTGGAGAATCCTAGAGAGTCCAATTTAGCCAATAGGTGTTTGTGACTAACCCGGTCGAAGGCTTTTGCGAAATCCAGATAAATGCAGTCCACCTGCCGACCTCTTGCGAATGCTGAGGTTATGTAGTGTTGAAAAATGGTGAGGTTAGTGGTTGTGGATCTCCCGGAGCGAAAGCCATGCTGCTGCGGCACTACTAGGTGTTTTAGCTCAAATTCAAGTCCATCTAACACCAGACTCTCAAATACTTTGGACAATGTGTTTAAAATAACAATCGGTCTGTAGTTCGATGCAAGGGTACTATTGCCAGATTTGAATATGGGAACTATGTATCCTGTCTTTAAGCAATCTGGAAAAATTCCTTTAGAGAAGAATATGTTGAAATAAATATATAAATGAGGAGAAATCACCACACTGCAATATTTAAGCACCGATGGAGGAATGGAATCAGGACCTGCCCCTTTGTTTGGATCTAGCTGGCTAAGCTTACGCTCAATGGCCTCAACTGAAAGGCACCAGGTTGTTAAGACTTTGAACTCTCGAGGATGGTAGACAGGAGGATCTTCGTGAGTTTTACTAAAAATAGTAGCGAAGTAGCTGGCAAAAACACGGCAAATTTCTTCAGGATCTTCCGCTACCGATTCCTCATGACGAATCGTCCTGGGTATGTTCGATGTTTTCCTCTGTTGACTGACATAGCTCCAAAAACTTTTAGGGTTGTTCGACACTGAATCATTGATACGATCCAGGAGCTTACGACGACACTGAGAAACAAGAACAGTACATTGGGCTCTAAGGCGCTGAAATATCGCGTAGTGAGTAGGATCAGAGGTTTCCTTGAAACGTTTGTGAGATAGCTTCTTCTGAATAATCAGTTTTTTCAAATCAGTGGAAAACCAATGAGGAAATGAGGTTGTGCCTATTTTCTTGTATGGACAATTCATTAGAATAGCATTCCTGAGTTCATCACAGAAGTGACTGAAAAGCGTTTCCGCATTAGTAGTATCAACCAATGGGTAAGACAAACTGGCTATATAGTTGAATACAGCTGGGAGATCGCAGCGTCTGAGATCAGGAACAAGTTGCAATTTTCCATTTGAACGGCCACTCTCAGTGCCTATGTTCATAGCCAGAGCTGGATGATCGTCCTCCAAAGGAATCAAGACATCATGAGCTGGTTCAATAACACTTGAAGAGTCAGAGGAGAAGATCAAATCCAAGATAACGCCCCTCTTATTCCTGACAGTATTTAGCTGATGAAGGTCCAGAATCGAAGCCAAGTCCACCAGAAACCCGGAAGAGCTGCTCAAAGGAGATACTGGATGACTATCCCAAACTGTAGCTGGCTGATTGAAGTCCCCAGCAATGATTATTTTATCGAAAGATTTACCTGATGACAAAATTTCTTCCGTAGCCAAACTAAACTCCTCATAGACTGAGGAAGAGGCATCAGGTGGAATATATACAGTGCAAAGTAAGAAAGAGGTAGTATAGCTCTTCATGCAGACAAAGACACATTCGAGAGAGGTGAATGAGGAATGCAGTCGCCAAGATGGGAAATCACTGTTAATAGCTATCAAAGAGCCGCCTCCAGATTTTTTGGAACTAGTGTGTATCGATCTGTCTTGACGGTGTACATTGTAGTTAGCCAGTTCAAGTTCAGAATTAGAAATGTCCTCGGAGAGATTAGTTTCACATAAGCAAATTATATCATAAATGCAAGTATTCACGGCTTTCTTGAAAGTCTCCATTTTAGTTCTGAGACCATTGACATTCTGATAGTATAATACAATATTGGAAATGCCGTGAGAATCTAATCGTTTTTTGAACTAACCACAGTAATAGTAGGAACACCGTTATTATACTTAATGGTTAAATTTGTTTCTCCACTGTCGACTCTCTTCTTTAGTTCATCTCGGAGCTTCTTCAGATGATTTCGCTCTTCCGAAGTACGATCTCTGGTAACAGCAACTGAAGATAGTTCGGGATAAGCATTCTTCACAGCATCCCTGGAAAAACTAGTACAAAATTTTCGAACTATTTCTGAGTCATTGAAAATTGCTTTTACGGGCCGAACCTTGTTTCTAGCTGATTTACCAACCCTAATGCATTTTATCTCAACAGAGGAAGTATCAATTTGGAACAAATTCAACAAATTTTTAACGTTGGAGATATCATGACGTTTTCTGGTATCAATTGAAGAACTAGAACTTTCGGGAATGTTGAATATCATGGCGTTGAATGCGCGCTTGGCGCGGTCATTAATTTCTGCAATTATATTCTCAGTGGTTGAAGGTGCCGGTTCAGATGCCAAAGAATCAACTCTTTTTTCAAGGCTATCAATGCGACTTTCACTACTTTCAATCCTAGCCTCCAAACCATCCAGCTTTACCTTGACACTATCAATTTTTCTCTCAATATCATCTATCTTGACCGGGAGATCAAGAAGGGACTCTACCTTGTTATTGAGAGCATCAATTTTTCCTATCATGGTGTTCAATTTATCCCATACATCACTAGGAGAGTGTTTAGCTAGGGCGGAGCAATCCAACCTGGAGCACGGCCACTTCATATTATTGTTGCTACTGTATTTGCTGTATTCAGCTTTAGGCATTCCGATACATTTAATATGGAACCAACGTTGACAGGTAAAGTCGCATTGAATTGCGTCATCTTCATCCATAACAGCCTTGATACAGACTGGACATCCCACAACTTCAGGACTCTTCTTTGGTGGCATTGTAATAAGCTGAGTCTTTTGTATTCAAAAGCTTTTCACTATGAAACGGCTTCTCCTAATGAAGAACTAGATGATCCGAGCCTATTTCGACTTGCTAGCAGTTACAGATAGTATTGAAACTCCGTTACAATATGATTGATTCAATCCTGAAGTGGCCGCTTATTATTCTGCAGCTGATATTAGTCAGGTTAATCAGATTGTTTACTATACGTACTAGAATAGGATATTTACTATTTTAGAGCTGCAGCCAAACATAATACGAGCAATTCAACATTACATTTTCAAAACATACTTATAAGACCACTATTATCAGTACTGCTATCGTATGGAGTAAGTCAAACAATCATGGTTATCAGATTTTTGACTAAATCATAAATGCAAAAATAAGTTGATGTTTGTCACGTTGACTGACAACTCACGGACTATGTACTAAAGTAGCGAGGAGCAACAAGAAACGAGATAATACACTCGTCAAACAACCATACCAATCCAAGCGAAGCGAATTAAAATATACAGGCTACATGCATAAATAACATGCCAAGCTATTTGGGGTTCAGTTGATTGAATTTAAGTGTCTGTGACTTGCTGAGTGATGATGACAGCTGGAGATCGTTAGTACTATCAACGGTGAGTGAATTAGGGTTGAAAAATTAATTGAATTATGCAAAGATTAAACGACAGAATTTAAGAACTAATAGGTAGATGCACTCACTCTGGTTCAATTGATGATACAAATATAGTCTAAATACACCTGAGCACCAATAACAAAGTATATACAGTCAAATAAATTGCACCAGTAAAATACGTTAGATTCAAACTGCTATCCAAAGACCAAAAAAAAATATACTTTGATAGTATATCACATGAAACTCTACTGAGTAAACTGAAATACTATGGTATTGATGATAAACCGTTGCACTTCCTTAAAACTTATCTTTGTGGCAGATTACACAAAGTCTCAGTGGCCAGTTCAGAATCCTCATTTCAGGAGGTCCTTGCTGGGGTTCCACAGGGGTCAGTTTTGGGCCCACTCTTGTTTATTATGTATATAAATGATCTGCCAACCAATATTCCATGTAAGACTATTCTATATGCAGATGACACTTCTTTTTTAGTTACTGGCAAAGTTTTCCAAGAAGTGGAAGCACAAAGTGACCGAGTGATGGAAATTGCAAACTCGTGGTTTGATGTCAACCATCTTAAAGTCAATGGGGATAAAACTGAAACAATTTGTTTCACATTAAAAAAGTTGCACATAGCAGAGAGCTGTATTAAGCCAGTGAAATTACTTGGAGTAACATTAGATCAAAAACTATCATGGGAAGCTCAAACTAACTCAGTAATTTCTAAACTATCTAAGGCTTGTTTTCTGTTACGTAAATTACAAAACTGTGTTGGTAGAAATATGTTGCTCTCTTCTTATTTCAGTGACTTTCACTCACACTTACTTTATGCCTTAATGCTCTGGGGTAACAGTAGGGGTGCCAGTCAAGTTTTTGCGTGGCAAAGAAAGGCAGTAAGAATTTTAGCCAATTTGGGTTATCAAGATGATTGTAAACAATGCTTTATTGACTACAATATAATGACTGTTCCTGGCATTTTCATATTTCAAAATGTAATATATGTAAAGGAGAATTTTGAAGACTTTATCTGCTTTGATGAAATTCATGATTATGACACTAGGGGAGCTCGGGATATTGTTGCACCTTCCTCTAGACTTAAGAAAACATTAGTTAGCCATAAATATTTACAAATTAAATGTTTTAACAAATTACCTCAAACGTTTAGAAGCTTAGAACTTCAACCATTTGCAGCTAAACTGTCGAACTGGCTTATAAGTAAGGCATTTTATTCTAATATGAAGAATTTTTTGCTACGAATTGTTACCTTCCTTAGGCCTGGAATGGAGTTGTTGATTAGTTGTAATTTAATTCATTGTTTCAACTATTTATTTTGTTATGTATTTACTAATACTACAGTTACATTTTTTTAAATTGACAAATACACTGTATGAATTAGTTCAATATATTATATCAGTTAATGACATTCAAATAAACTAAGTAGCCTTATAACATTTTTATTTATTATATTAGTTATATTGACGTTGTCTATAGCAATTGTAATATTGACAAATGACAATAAAGATATCCTGATTCTGAAAGCAACATGGGAAATAATTAATACCAACATTAAAAGCATACCCCATAGTCTTCAAACTGGTATTAATTCAGAAGACTTGAGTAATTTTTTTATTGAATCAATAAGAAATATTAAGGTGAACACTGATACAGTTATTAATAGTAGTTAAATTCATTAAAAGCTAATTGTATTATTTCATTATTTGTATAATTTAAATCAATCAAGCCATCTGACACAATTGATGCAGCTAAAAGGCTAAAAAATTCAGATAGTCATGACATCTAAAATATATCTAATAATCTGTTAAAGGGATTGATTGATTTATTTGTTGAGCTACTGACAATTTGTTTCACTATGTGTATAAATCAGGATATTTTTCCAGAGCAATTGAAAGTGTCCAGAATTTGTCCAGTCTTTAAAAAAGATCCCAATGATTCAAGTAGCTACCACCCCATCTCAGTCATCCCAGTCTTTTTTAAATTACTAGAACCACTGATCTATGACCAAACAAGTGACTATTTAGAAGGAAATAAAATTTTAAGTCCATCACAATTTGGTTTCAGAAGAGGTAAATCCAATATTTATGCCATTGACAAGTTTATACGAAATATACTGTAAACTTTTGAAAATAAGGCCTTTGCTCAGGCCACATTATGTGACCTGAGTAAGGCCTTTGATTGTGTAGAACACAGTACTCTCCTAAACTGAAGCATTATGGAATTCAAGGATGTGCCCTTGATTTTATAAAATCATACCTCTTCAATAGAACACAAAAAGTATATATCAAAGGAAATTTATCATAGGAAGTAAAAATAGAGTACAGGTCCCTCAGAGATCAGTACTTGGACCCTTACTTTTTATCCTATATATCAATGACATACCATTGGCTTTTGATGCTAATACATTTCTCTACGCTGACTGAACTTTTTTCAATAGTAGTAATAACCCGAATGAACTAAAATAATTAACGGACACCACAATAAACAAAGCATATATATAGTTTATATAAAACAGGGTTTTAATGAATGAAACTAAACTCAAAACATTGTGTTTACTTTAAAATCAATACCTGAAAATAGTTTTAATTTTTAATCAAGTAGTGTAATCAAAATTAGGAATTCATATTGATAATAATCTTTCATAGCGACCTAAAATTGACTTTCTGTCTACATTATCTAGAATTTTTTTAGAGACATCTATCTAGCTACATATGTGAAAATTATGTTCGGACTTCATATTTTGGCCACTTTCAGTCAATTATGATATATGGATTAATACTGTGGGGAAATAGTGCTAGAGTTCAGGAAATACTGGTACTTCAAAAGAAAGCGGTTAGAATTGTTGGTAAAGCTGAATCTCTCGATCATTGTAAACTTGTTTTCATTAACCAAGGAATTCTTACAATAGTTAATTTATATTTGTTTGATTTGTCTGTTTACATTTTTAATAACAAGGACTTAATAAAACATACACAAACACATAATTACAACACAAGAAACAGAAATAACATTTTAATTGACTATTGTCGACTGAGTATATCTTTGAATAGTCATGTTGTAGTTGGCTTAAAATTGCACAACAAATTGAAATATACTCTCTTAAAATTTATAAAAATAAACTTTATGAATAGCTGTTACATATAATATTTATTTATTTATTTTTTCAATTTTACATTACAGCTACAGGACATGATATAGCACAAAGTACAAAACCTTCAATTATTCCCAAAACAGCCATCCTAACTAAAATTAATGTACTCTTAATATGAACTTTACATAACAAACTAAACTGCTGGCAGTTACATAAATTAATATTTAAATTTCTTTACACAACACAAATAAATATTGATATGTATTCTACAATATTGATGAGTTTTTTTCTATTAACAAAATAAAAATTTAATGAGTGTTTCAAGAAAAACTCAGTGTTATACTCAACTGGACAATTTATGTCTTATATTATTATCTACATAATATTTTTGTATTATACTTATTCAATGTTATTTAGAGACAATGCTATTTAGCCTGTAGCTGAATTAGACTTTGTCAATGTATGTAACAAGTTTTACTACAGATAAACGAATTTTTTATTATTATTATTGCTACGGTCACTCGCAACTGACCGTAATCGTAATGCATACTCAGCACTCATAGTACAAGACAGTTACACTTCAGCACTGATCAGTAGCTACTTTCAGCGAGGTTTCTCTTCTTTGCCACTAGCAGGCACACCTCAACAACACTTCAAATTGGGAACAGATTTTAGCATTGAATTAGTCCTTTATTAAATGTACGCTCAAAAGATCAGTTGACCCTCCAGTTTCGCTGCCCTTGGCAATTCCGAATATGCCACAGAGGACATGAATATGGACACTTCACATCCTCACAGCTGTTACTGAGTTGAAACGCTATTAAAAACACACACCTCAAAAAAATTATTAGTATATTACAATTTTTTACTTTTTTACATTATTACAAATCAAAATTTAAAAGATGCAACATTTTAATAGGTGCAAAATGTTTTTAAGCTACAAAACCAATGTGGAATGTACCTCTTTGTGACGTATTTCTAAAATGTTGCTTATACAGTGAAAAATTTGAAGAAGGAAAATGAACATTCTGTAAGACTAGAGTAGGAATCTTTTGTCTCCCTTATGAGCGTTTTTGATGTAGGTTACATAATAATCGAATAAGACGATAAACGAATACCTGCATTGGGCAAAATGGGATTACTTGAAATATTTTGTTTGATACAGGAATGAATGATACAGAATCTACTCTTAAAATATGTATTTAATTCTATAATACGTAATTAAAAAGTGGAATAACACATACTTAGATTGTTATTAATATATGCATTTCCAGGATCATGTTGTAATAACCTTTCTTCTCTGCATATGAGGAATCCATTCCTGGAATTATGCCATTGGGTTTGGAAACAACCTGGTATAAATGAAAATAATTTGAGTTTGTTTTCAAAAATGTATAAAAATATATAATTTAATATCTTAAAAATTATGTTTTATTTTGGTTACAGATGTTAAAACCCAAAATTTTTATCTAATCCAAATTTGTATTTAAAATAATTTTTTAGGGGGAGTTTAAAACCCGTATAAGTAATAAAATCTTCATGCTGGTAACGACTCTGTGGGATTGAGTACATTAAGGTTTAAAATAGCATGTAATAATTTATAAAAATAATTAGAAGAGGCTCTTGGATTATTTCTAAATTATTGATCTACTTTTACCATTATAATGTATCTGTACCAATAATTTAGTGCAATCAAACATCTATGATAAACAATATCCACATATGAAAAGGCATCTTATCTTAAAGACTGGTTTTCAAAAGTAATTGACAGAAAAACAATTTATGATTTGAAATAAATACTTCTCCATCGAAAAGTTATCTTTTTAATACATTTTTATCTTACACTATTTGAATAATAGAAATCTGACAGTATCACATCATTATTTTGCTTCAGAAGATATCTTAGGAATGCTATAAATCTTCTTCAAATGCCATCTCGATTATTTCTTTATTGGCAAAATCATTGCCTTCCAACCGTTCCGGGTTATTCCATTTGACAATTGTGGGAAGAGAGCTGAGATGAACTTTCTTGTCTTTGCGGAATGGGCATTCTTTGTCTTTCCAGCTGCAACAAAAGAAATTTTAAACAATTTGTAATTATTTTAACACAACTACCGTAATATTAACCAGTGTACCAACACAAGAAGTGACTGTTGAATTCAACACTGTACAACAAAACATCAACTACTATCATGGGTGTATATAACAGGGAAGCTCAGGAAAATGTTGAAAAAACGAACATTAAAATTGCACCCACTCCAGTAGTTTGCTTTAAGCTAGGTCAATCAATCAAATTCTTTATTTTCATTAGACACAGTATAGTGTAATAGACATTGTCAATACAGTGAGTTTTCCACACACATTTATAAAATCTTAAAGCTCAACAATCTACCAGAGAAAAAATCCAATTTTTTGGAGTGTATTTTATAATTCCCAAACTAACCAGTGTTTCAGCCTTCCCAACATAATTTTCTATATATACCATTGGCTGCTTTACATTGTTGCTGGTGCCATTTGTCGAAGTGGAATAATAATTTTGCAGATTCCCATTAAGTTTTCCAGTTCATACAGCGTTGAAACATTGTTAACACAATTAAATGTTGGAAATATGAGTATTTTGATCTTGCTCTGTAGAGCCATTATTAACAAAACTCACTACCTACACATCCGCTTCTACAGATGAGTTTTGGTGACAATTTCAGTTGCTTAAAACATAACCAATCCACAACAAGCCTATACTATATTTAAATAAAATGTTGACCCTCTCTGGTTCTCAATTAATTGTTGTTAATTAAGTACAATGAAGCGGCAAAAATTATTTGACAAGTTTATTGCTACAATTTTTAAGTCAACCAATTTTATGGAGAAAGCGCTAGTGCTTCACCGTTAGCTCACAACAGTGCAGTGCTGAGTGGAAACCTTATCAACTACACAAACCTATTAACCCAAGCAATGTTATGCCAAGTGAGGAACTGGGTCAATTAAAAATCCAACCCCCAAATTCCAGAAACATTTATGGTGTTATAGAGACCAATAGTTCATGTGACATTTTCTGTGAGAAAAATTAACTATAGTGATTACAAAAACAATATCAGCTACTTTACTCAAACAGGTAAGCAATATTCCATTTTATTGTGTTCTAACCAATGGAAATCATTAAAATGTGGTGCAGGAATAAATATTCAACATGAAAGACAAGAGTTAATGTTCTGCTTTTGACTACATGGTATTGAAGATAACTGATTAGTTATCATGAAACCATTGACATATAGATAACACTAATGTGCCATCAATTTTGATGGAAATATTTCTGTAACTGGGAATAACGCTCCTAAGGCTGACACTAGTCTGAAAATCACACTCCACAATTAATTGCTTAAATTTGCCATGTTGTTTATTTATTTATTAGTATGCTATCCACCCCATTTCACATTTTTCTTTTTAACAAGATAATGTAGATTGTAAACCCTGTTAGCAAAGCTACACATTTTCTCTAATAACCAGAAGCTGAGGGACAATTTGCATTGTATAAGAACAATGGACAACAGTTACACACGTGAATAAGTGGTTAAACCAGTGTCAGCTAACTATAAAAAAATAATTGTAACTATTATTCTGATGATAATATAAATACGTCATGTCATTCCCGGTTTTAAGTGTATAAAAACTAGGAAAAATATAATATGAGAAATAAATTATTTTTTTATTCCTTTATTTACCACCCATTCCAATCCCAACAAAACTATCATGGCAAATGATAGAATTTTTCTTAGGAAAATTAGTTTTAATTATTTGAAGAAAAGCCGGTTGTGTTTGCTTACGTAAGCACAGGTTGTAAGCTCTCAGTTCCTTCACTAGAAATTTGTAAAAATCTTACAAAACTGAAACCAACTTTGAACTAGCTTAATGTAATTAATTATACATAAATTATATTAAAATACACAACAGTTAAAACTCCAAAAACTAATTTAAAATCCATAAAAGAATATATTGGAATATTGTTGTTAATTTGTTTCTACTATTAACATAACACTGAAAGCAAATGAAAATGCATAAAAGCGTAACAAATGCTTTATTGCATTTCGAGTATTAAAAAGCTTGAAAAAATCATTATTTCATGGTTTTCCCCAAAAATAAATCATTCTCGTATTTGTAATAAAACACTGAAACAACTTTTGATATTAATTATCACACCTGCACTCATTTCCAATTGAATGGTTAGGGATACTACAGTTTGAGTTAGTCAAAATTGATCTAAGAGAAAGATGTTAGTAACACCGCCATGTCTCAGAAAAGGAGTAGATAAAATTAGGTCTATTTGACTATTCTAGTTAGCTGAGAGTCTATTCCAGCAGTTTATGTACATGAAGGACAGATGCTCTTTTATATTTTTATGACTTGTTACCAGAAGAAGCAATACTTACAATTCACGGTTCCCCACCAAGACCTTGACAAAAACAACAGTGTCTGGAAGTTTGTTCACAACTTCCTCTATTGCAGGTTCAGCTAAAATGAGAGAAATATTTCTAGTTTAATATTGCCTATACCATAATTATAATGCAATAAGTAACTTATCTTAGAACTCCTGCTCTTAACACAAAAGCTTTTAAAATTAAAATGTCATCCCTTAGCCAGTTTTATCAGTAATTCACTGATGCACGTTCTCATGGACCATAAAATGTTAGCTTACAAGAGCATAGTCTTAATTGATTAGCTGCAAATAAACTCCATATTAATATGTATAAAACTCAACTCATGAAACTTCACTCCCAAACCACACAAAACCTTCCACAAGTTAACTAGTGTTACCTTCTTTATATTCACTCTTTAAACAGTATCTTTTCACTAAGTTCTTGGGTGTCCACTTTAATTACAGTCTTAAATGGGATTCCCATATAAATTACCTTGCAAAGCAGCTTCATTCAGCAATTTTTGCCCTGAGGTGCCTATCTTCATTTGACTACTAGGAAACTCTCAAACTGGGTCACAGTGGCTTATTTGAGTCCAGAATTAGATATTTTCATTTTGTCAAATGAAGAGGCAATTACCTTTGTGAGCAATTATTTCCCAAAAACAATTCAGAGTACAGGTTACAGAGATGGGAGCATCTCTAAGAGACGTGTGTAGAGTTACAAGTAGATTATATAAAAAAAAACATTTTTGAGAAAACATGTCATATCTTTATTAGGTCGGAAACTTTTCATACCATCTTCGTAGGTATTTTATATTATGGTACAGTTCGGCTATGTTTTTATATTTATAAAGTAATAATTTAATGATGAGTTAAAAATCATCTATGTGTAGGTCTATTTATTAAATGTAACAAACAAAACTGTTTAAAATTTACTTCTTACTATTTTGAAGAATAAGCATGTTGAATACAGTATGATAAGCGGCCCCAATTTGTTACATAGAAATTGATAAAGATATTTAATTATAACCATCAATATAATCAATCGATACTGTAATTTATTTTAACAATTAACTTAAATCGTCTGTATCAACTGTAAACACTTTCAGATAATAAAATAATTTAATATTCGAATTTTAAATAACAGACTTTGGCTGATTAAAAATGGCACAACACTAAACAAAATTGGTTTAAAAGACGTTGGACTGGTACCAAAAAACCCATGACGTGAAATTTGTGGGAAAGAAAAATATTCAATTGCAAGAGGAGCGAATATGGTCATGTTCAGATATAGAAAAGGTAATGGTGGTTATAATTTCAGTAAAAATGCACTGAGAACAGTTTCTTCGAAGTTCTAAGTTTGGACTACCTCACATTGTGACTTTAATATAAGTTTTTTCCAGAAACCAGACAAACTATGATTTGTCATAGTAGGGTGCAGCTCGAAATTACACAGCCAAGAAGTACAATATCAGACCTACTGTTGTTTTGTGGGGAGGATTTGTTTTGTATGGATTGGTGGAACAATTTGATACAGAAGAATGCTTAAGGAGGTTCTGGAGTGGTGGTGAAAATAAATTAATTTAAAATGGGGAAACATAAATATAAAGAAGGAAAGTTGGAAGAAGGAACATGGATATTAGATTAAATTGAAACCAAACCAGAAGGACAAAAATGTGGTGGTAGATAGAAAATTGAGGTTTGTTCTGAAAGCAAACAACATGTAAAAACCCTCATTCCTCATTAAAGCCTAACAAACATAGTTTCAGACTTGGCATATTTTGGACTGAGTTAAATTTGGAATTGAGTTTAGATGGTTTTTGTCCATTTTACCATCAATCATAGCAAAAACTTTTAGACCCAGCAACTGGTGCTAACACTCGTACAGTTGAAAGCTCGTGGAGGACCATGAAACAAAGTTTGAAAAGTGGCATGCCAGCGGACCTGCTTGCAGATCATCTATGTGGTTATCTGCAGAAGATGCGTTCAACCATTTCTCGAAAGTGATTAAACATTGCTACACAGGAAAATACCTAATATATAGTTCCGCAAATTTCAAATTTTTTACTCTAAATATTGTTTTTTATCACATATTTCTATTCCAAATGTTTTTTTTATGTTATTATTTTCTTCTAATTGTTTTTTTTTATCTTATGGTTCATTTATTATTTACAAGATTATCAATGCATTTATTAAATTCTTTATTTTAATTTCAAACAGATTATTGACATTGAGGACTATAGATACTTTGATATTAATTGATAGTCTAGTATAATACAAATAGGTACATACTTTGGTATAATCCGGAAGCCACTACTTTAGGAAAAGTTTTTCTCAACAGGGATCTAAAAATCTACATTATTAGAAAGAAAAGTCGTTATTTGACTTACTGAGAAAATCATGTCATTATGACAAATTTTTTTGTTTTCTGCCTCCCAAAAGAAAACCATATCGATAAAAAGGAGGCCACTCTGTCCCTACATACTATTTTTTATAGGGTATATAAATAGGTAAATACATATGTTTAAAAATGTTTAGTTTTAATGAGTGCTCACATGATCTGTGGTTGAATTTAGGTAATATTTCGAGGAATGGTTTTCTTTTTTTGCCAGAAGTGTGTTTGACGGTCTGGCACGTGCTCTGAGGTCGTGAAAGTACAATTGAAAGTGCCCCTGGCCATCAGTGTGGATTTCGGTGACGCCGCTCCACACTTCTGACAAAAGAAGAAAAACATTCCTCGAGATAGAACCTAAATTTAAGCTCACATCAAGTGAATGCTCATAAAGATAACATTTTACTTTGGTACTGCAAGTAACATATTTATGATAACCTAACCTAATCCACTTATATCGCATAACTAGTAGTTAGTGGTCTACAGATAATACCAAAACACCTACCAATATCATGTATCAATGATTATACTAATTGATATAAAACACCAGGTCCACTCATCATACTCTGAGAGCGTGTAACACACAAAAAAAAATGTAAGTTTATTAACATTGTAGTTTGCGGCCATTAACCCTTTGCACTCCGGAGTGAAATTTTGTGTCACTGCCAAAAACTCCAGTGGCTATTGCAAGTGTACTAGCGAAAAACTCCAATGCCATTTGATCAAAAGTGTAAGGGTTTCATAAAAAAATCATAACTTTTTTATTTTAGTACATAAAGCCAACAATTTTGTTTTGTTTTGTTTGTTATAAGTTTCTGCATATAAAAGAACATAAAAAAATGCTGATCCAAAAATCTTGTTTTTTTTTTTTTTAATTTTTTTATATATATTTATGTAAAAATATTTATAAAATTTCACTTTCAGCTCTTATAACTGACTAAAATTACATTGACCCCCTATAAACTGTTATTATTTTTGGAATTCTTATCTAACTATGTATCTACACTCAAAATTTTATGAACTTACCTCGAAAATCCAAAAAGTTATGGGCACTTTATCAATTGGTGTCAAATTCTACAAATCGTGAAATGTCTGTGATATACTGAACACTTATTTTATACTGTTTATAAACAATATAAAACACTAATTATATTGAAAAACGATTTATCCACTGAAAAAGAGGTTATCTGAAACACGAACTCACAGCAAACAAAGCACGAACTCACAGCGAACAAAGCAATACACAAGCCAGCTGATATCCTGACTTCAGCTGATACGTCATAGAAAGTGATGTTGCATTATTCATTACAAAAAAAAAAACATAGAGTATCAAAGTTTACTACCGTACATCGTTATAATCTATAACTATCCCAGATTGCGTATATCGCAAATTAGGTGCATTTGGATCATTTATGTAGCCAGTAAACGCGACTTATCAACGGTCCGACATATCGGACGTCGGAGTTTATGGCCTAAACTGCGATGTCCGATATTTCGGACCGCGGAGTTTTTAGCCCTAAACTACGATGTCCGATATGTCGGACCGCGGAGTGCAAAGGGTTAAGACAACAACCTAGTGATGGGTCCGAAATAACGGAACTGTTATTTTTTCACAGATAATTAAAGTAACAGGTAGACCTGTTATCGATCAGTTTCTCTTAACAGGTCTTAATAGGTCCCGAGAACTGTGACTGGTGGGACTCGGAACGGAACAGAACAGAACAGACCTACCGACCGGGAGTCCGCCGAGTCCAGGGCCGTTTTAACTGTTACCCACGCTTTAGCCAGCCAGCAAAACAGGTCTCAATACTAGGTCCCAGTTTTCTATCTGGCCACCAGACTGCAGCACTAGTTGGTTAGGCTATTCTTTCTTTCTTTCTAGTTTCTTAGTATATGAGTAGCAATTAGTTATTATTATTTATTTATGTATGTTGTTTAACTATTTTTGTAAATTTAAATGTATTTTTGTCATGTATTAGTTATTATTATTAATTATTATTTATTTATGTATGTTGTTTAACTATTTTGTAAATTTAATATATATCTTTGTCATTTATTAGTGTAAGTATTGAGTAACAAACAATTAGGTACCATTTGTTGTAAAAAGTAATAAATACTTTTGTAATTAAATTTAAAAATAACAATCTCACTTAATCATTTTATTTGTGTGTGACATGGTTAAATAAATATTTATTGAATCATTGAATCATGTGTTTTTTTTATTAACATAGCTGAAAATGCATAAATATTAACTAATTAGATCAAAGTCTAAGAGTGATTAGTTTAGTAATTTATAGGATTGAACAGTATTGTATTTGTATCTCTCTCTTTTGGGATACTAAATTTATGTAATATGTACAGAACTGAAATAACTGGTAAGGAACAGATAAGGGTCAGGCTCAGGCCGGTTAGTAAAAATCACAGATTAGACCTATTAGCCAAAATAACAGTTAAGACCTGTTAAGAAAGAACAGGTCTCTTAAGAGGAAGTAACAGGTAGACCTTATACGGAAAAGTAACAGTCTAAGCCCATCACTACAACAACCACACTAATGATTTTACACATTATTATTATTAATTTAAAACAATATTGTTATGAAACAATTAAAACATGAATTAACTGTATGAATATATGAACATGGGGTACGGTCCAATAAGCGGACCCGGTTTTTTATATCGAAATTGGCAAACGATATTACTTAATCATAACCATCGATATAATCAATCGATACTGATGTAATATTTTAAATTTCACGTAACATTGTGTATTAAAATGGCCGTCAATCTTAGGAAGCTTCACGAAATTGCTTTTTAAAAGACGATAAAATATGTTTTTTATGGCTTCAGGATGTTGGGTTAGTACCTAAGAATCCATTATGTGATATTTGTGGAAAGGTAACAAATGTAACTGGCAGAGGAGCTAACATGGTCGTCTTCAGATGCAAAAAAAGAAGGTAATGGTGGACACAACTTTAGTAAAAACGTTTTCGTTCTGTTTCATTTAGTTAAAGTTATGAGTTTCCCTGATTTTGGTTATGTTCATTTATTATTTGTTATCATTAAATTCACATTTTAATTTAAACATATGATTGTTATTACTTTTATATCGATTGATAGTCTATGATTCGATATGCGAATATTAGGTATCGATGATTATATTCTTCGATATAAAAAACCGGGTCCGCTTATTGGACCCTACCCTGAACATGAATTGTATGTTTTTGTATTCGATAAATTAAGTTAGATAGGTATTTCTGATCAGGAATTTGATTTGCTGATCATTTGATGTCATGGTGGGCGCTTATTATACTGCAAACTTTTGATGTTATAACCATCCTAATGTGATAACTAAAAAGAATACTAGACTAATTTAAATAAGACAAAGCAAAAAATATATATTTCAAAAGTTGGAAATTACCTTGGACACAGTCAGGGACACCAACTCACACCTTGATTATTTAATGATCCAGTGAACAAAATATATACTTTTGCCTTCTTCTCTTCCAATTCTTTCAATAATTTCAAATATTCTTCATATCCTTCTACAGTATGTTTTACAACCATGTCTGATCAATATTATTTGACCTAATCTCATACAATAGAAACCAGCAATCAGTAAGCTACCACAAACTACAGTCAAATGGATTATTTTAAATTAACTGCTATTTTTTTAGTCAAATTTCTGTTAAATAAACATTCAAGTGACTCAATTTAACTGATAAGATAAAAACTCTACTCCACAAGAAGAGATTCACAGACTTGCTTATTAGTGTAACCTTAAATATTTCCTTTTCCACAGTCTTCTAACCTCTTCCTTAGTCTTGCCTGTATGTGTATTGTGTATACTGTACTGACTGTAACAGTATTTTTTTTTTTTTTTTTTTTTTTATTCTAGTTTGTCTTATAGACCGGCTAGTTATAATAAAACATGCAGCCGCGAGGTTCTATTTGTCATTGTGGTTGCCTTTTTTAATGGTGAAAGTTCCGGGGTTCTTGTACCCCGAAATTACGCCACACATGGTTACCACAGTTATTGACAACTATTGACACTTCGACAAATATACAATTATTCATACACATATATACATACATTGAGAAAGAGTGGAAGTAATAATTATTACAATACCATAAAATTTGTTTTTTAACATTAAATATTAATGTGACTATTCATTTTTGACGATTATTGTAATTTTATTTCCCTAAAGAGCCTATCAGTGTACGGTTAAAAAAGAATGGACATTAAAATCATAGGATATAAGGAGGGTATGGTTCTGGTAATTCTTCACTGCAAGGGGTCCATCAAACAGACATCCTATTCCGAAATTGGACTGGACCTCGGATTTTAGCACCAATATCCAGGATAACATTGATGTATTCTAGCTGTTTTGAGGGGTTTTATAATTGTTTATTTATCGAACTTAAAAATTTATTTATTTCTTGGTAATAATCAAAATTATTTTCTGAAAGTATTTCCACTAAAGGTTTATTTTTGTAAATGTTTTTTCAATTTTCTGTAACAAATTTCTCTATTGTGTAAATATTTGTGGGCATTCCCTTATTATGTGGTCTAATGTTTCTTGTTTTTCCTTCAGAGCATTTCAAACAAAGTGGAGTAAAAATATTTTTTAATGGAAAAGAGGTGCGCATTTATATTTGCGTGTCCAAACCTAGCTCTGCATATATTTATTATTTCGCTTCTACTAAATTTTATATTTTTAAAACCACGGTTTACTAGGATATCCTACTTGAACATTTTTATACCAGCTAGCTTTATCTGTTTCCCACATTATCTCTAAACATTTTTGTTTGTTACATCTTCTTTGTTCTGAGTAAAAATCATGTTTTGGTATCCATAAGTCCTGAATTATTTCACCATTAAATATCGCATCTTTGGCTAATTTGTCCACCTTTTCATTCTCCTCTATACCGCAATGTCCTGGTACCCACTTAAAAACAATGTGCTTTTTACTTTCCACAGCAACTTTTAATATACTTAATATTAATTCATTTCCATATGACATCTCAGTCATGGTTTGTATTGCTTTAATCGCTGCCTGTGAATCAGTACAAATAAGGTAATAGTCACTATTTAAGTTTGAAATGTATTGTACTGCTTTTAATATTCCCACCAATTCGGTTGTAAAACTTGATAAGATTTTATTTAAACAATATTTAAATATTAATTTGTGTGACGGTATCAAGACAGCAGCGCCTGCACCATCAGAAGTCTTTGAACCGTCTGTATAAATAATTGTAAAGTGTTTGTAGGTTATGTTTACTTCATAATAATAACATTGTCTTAAGCTTTCATTGCTTTGGTTGGATTTGTTTACTTCTAGAGTTTCCAAGTGATGTTTAAATTTTAAATTACTAAGGTCTGCCATTAATTGTATAGGATATTCTAAGTCGTTTACATTGCCACTATTCACTACATTTTCTTTCTCCAGGTCATATTTTTGTTTAACATTTTGCAATGCAACTATAAAAATAGGCTTGTGCTTTTTACTCCAATATGCATTATTCTCGGTCAGTAAATTAAAATACATTAATTTATAGTGAGTTGGGTGATTGAAATTGGTTAATATCTTGTAAATTATTCTTTCTGTTAACATATTTCTTCTCGTCCATAGTGGAATTGTATTACACTCCATCTCAAGTGCGATTATTGGTGTAGTTTTAAATGCTCCAGTTATTATCCTAAGTGCTTGATTTTGGATAACATCAAGCTTATGTATTGTACTTTTTGCTACGTGACCAAATGCAAAACAGCAATAATCAAATTTTGATTTGATTAGGCTATGGTAGATATTTAATAAAATTTCAGGATGTGTGCCTTTTCTTCCACAAGCTAAATATTTCAAGATATTAAGATCCCTTATTCCTTTACAAGCTAACTTTTCAATATGTTGTGTAAAGGTAAGTTTCTTATCGAAAGTAATCCCCAGTAATTTAATTTCTTCGACTAATGGAATTATTTTATTGCCCAAGTAGAGCGGTTTTAAATCTTTGTGTTTTCCTCCGTCTAGATATTATCATTGTTTTACATTTTTCAGCATTCATATCCAATCCCATAGCTTTGACATAAAAATTAACATTACACATTGCTTCTTGCATCTTATCCTGTGCCTGGCTTTGGTTTTTGTTCATTGTATATATAGTAATATCATCGGCATATTGAAGTGAAAATGTGTTTTTTGGTAAATCTTTATTTATTTCAGCTATGTATATACTGAATAATAAGGGGCTCAATACACTTCCTTGGGGGATGCCTCTATATGTATATCTGCAGTGACTATGGTTAGTAAACTTTAATGTTAATTTCCTCTCGCTTAGCCATTTGTGGCAGTGCAATATAAATTTGGACGGAATACCCCATAAAAACATTTTATTTAATAGAGTAGGTATATGAACCTTATCATATGCACTGGATATATCTAAGGAGGTTATAATAATATTTTCATTGTTTGTTAGGCCTGTATAAATATCTGATAGTAAGCTTAGCATATAATCACCACAACCAACATTTTTCCTAAATCCATACTGAGTATCTGGTACAATATGTAAGCTATTAGTTAAGCACTCTAGTCTATTTTTTATCATAAGATTCATTAACTTAACCATACAGGGTATCAAGGAGATTGCTCTATACGATTGTTCTTCATGTCTATTTTTATTGGGTTTAAGTATTGCTACAATTTTACAATGTTTCCATTCTATAGGCATTTCTATTTTATTGTTCCAAATGTTATTGTAAATGGATAATAATATATTTAATGCGTTATTAGGGAGATTCTTAATCATACTGTATGATATACCATCAATACCTGGGGCTGTATCCTTGTTCTTAAGTTGTATTACTCGTGTTAATTCATTAATTTTAAAGTCTTGTTCCAGTATATGATTTGTATTTATTACCATGGGGGGAAATATTTCATTAAGCTGAGGGACGTAATCTGGGACCAGGTGTTCAAAAAACCTGTTACACAATTCTATATTATTATCCATATCTCCATAATTTGCCTTTTCCTTAGAATTTTTAATACTATTTATAATTTTCCAGGCATATTGACTTGATTTTTTATTATTTATTTTATTACACACTTCTATCCATCCTTGTTTTTTTGCTTTATTTATTATTTCTCTTGCGTTTAATTGGGCTTTTTTGATACTTGTGATAATTTAAAGGTGTCATGTGTAATTTGAAAATTTTTAATGCAATTCTTCTTTGGGCGACTGCTAACGAACACTCATTTGTCCACCATGATTTGGATTGGAACTTATTATTTTTACATAATTTAACCTTTGGAATGGCTTGATCAGCTGCATTAGTTATAACTTTCACATAATTTATTGATTTGTTTATTAATTGGTAATCTTTTAATTTCATCAATATGATTATTTACTATCACAGTGTAAAGAAACCAGTTTGCCTTTTTAAAATTCCTGTTGTCTGTGTTAATATAACCATTACAATTATTCTTGTTTAATGTTATTTCCAGTGTCATTTGTATTGGAAAATGATCACTTCCTATTGGGTCTGTACCTACTTCCCATTTTACCATTCTATTAAAAATGTTTGGGGTTACAAATGTTAAGTCAATTACTGATTGTTGATGGTATAGATTTGGGACTGTAGTAAAACATCTATTGTTCATTAGTATAAAATTGGAATTAGTATAATGTTTAACTATATCATTACCTCTGCTGTCGGTCTTATAAACAATTCCATAGTATATGGTGCGCATTCATATCTCCATATATAATTATATTGCCATTGTCCTGACTGAAATAGTTGCTCGCTCCAAAATTGCTGGTTAATTTTGTTATTTGTGCAGTATATATTATAAATCGTCAAAGGGATATCAAGGTTGTTGGATCTCTATACCTATTAATTGTATTGTATTAGTGTTTAATTCTTTAGAAATGTTATATGTTATATGTTTATTTACAATAAAAGCTATACCCCCGTACCCGTCCTCTCTATCTAATCGAATTATATTGTAATTTTTATTTTGCAATATATCATTCTTTGTTAACCATGTTTCTTGTATTATACCAATATGTATATCATTTATGCTAAAGTTGTGGATTAATTCAGACCATTTTGGCTTTAATGATCTAGAATTCCATTGAAAAATATTCATGTTACTTATGCTATACATGCAGTTATTACAATATTCTTATAACCCAAATTAATTGTTTGTTATGTTTGTAAAGGATAAGCCTACCATGTTATTGTAATTATCTACTAGGCTATATTCTGACATTGTTTAAAGGTCATACCTATTTAGGCCCTTTTTTTATCTCTAGAATAATTAATTGTACTTCTATTACTAATTCCTCTGGATGAGGACGTTTGCTTTGTATTAGTTGTAATTGGTTTATTAAGTAGAGAGTATTCATCACTGTTCACATATGCAATTAAAATTTCATCAATTTTTTTCTTGTTTGATACTGTACTATTTTGTATTTTTTTCCTGATTTCCTCAATTTTCGCATTTACTAGGCTTTTAAGTCTTATTTTGTCTTCCTCACTTATATTACTTTCTTTGGTCACTTTAGGATTAATTTGGCGTTCTCCGTGTGTGTTCTGTAATTTCTTTACTGTTTATGTTACTTGGACGCTTAACAAATTGTGTTTTAAAATTATTTGCTCTATAATTCCTGCCTGCATTATAGGGTCTAGAATTTTGTAAAGGTGATGAGCTGTCTTCTACCAGTTCTTGGTCTTGCAACGGTAAATATCTATTTTGAGATGCTAAAAGTTTTAAAACTAGGCCTATCATATACTGAGCCTGTACCAGACAGATGTGGGAACTCAGTCTCACTACTTATAGAAGTATTAAACAAAGCAACCTCTGCGTAAGACCTTCTTTTTATGGAATAATGTTTTTTATATGTTATAGGAAAAAATTTGTTTAGCAGAATGATAATCCTCCTTCATTAAGCTCATTCTCTCTTTAATATTTTTTTTGTCGAATGAATTCAGGGCATTGTTTAGAATTATTACTATGAGGGCCACCGCAATGAGTACATTTCTTTGGGTGTTCACAATTTCCTGTATGATAAGGCTCGCTACAATCTCTACATATCCTATCCTTGTTACATGGAGAGTTAGCTACATGACCGTATGCAAAACATCGAAAACATTGTTTCACCGGTATCATATATGGCTCAACCCTCATTCGGACGTAGTTAAGAAAAAATTGTTTCAGGTAGTGTATCTGATTCAAAAGTAATTTTTACAAAATGAGTGTCTGACAGTTCACCATTAACCCTCCTTTTGATTCTTTGGGCGTTAATGATAGGGCAATTTTTACCAGAAACTGTCTCCTTCATAATTTCTTCCTGCCGATATTTCTTTTTCAACGTAAACTACTCCAACAGAATTAACTCTTATAGAGGGAACAAAGACATTGAAATTTGAAAGGTGGGGGGAGTCTACCAAATTATTTGCTGATAAAAAATCATTGCAAATTACAGAAAGATTATTTCCTGCACGGTTAATATAACTTATGCCATCATAATGTTGTTTAATAATTTTGCCAATGTTAAAGGGATTAATTTTTGTTTTGTTTTTTGCTTTGAATTATTACTTCAAATGGGCCCTTATTTGTATCTTTATACATCCTGACCATGTGACTTTTTTTGCGATCTGGGGATAATGGTGTGGATTCTTTGAAATTGCCATCAGTAAGTTTTCGTTTTAATTCTTTTGAATCATTTGGTAATGGTATTGAAATGTAATTATGTTCCAAAATAGAAGCTGATAGCCTTTTCCGTTTCCATTTCATCTATCTCTGTGCGGGTGGTTTGGGAGTTGGCTAAACCTGACGGCTCGTCAGGTTCAGCCATGTTCTGACCGGTTTTACCGAGCTAAATTTGTTACCGTTTCTTACAACTATTTGAACTAAAATTAAATGGTTAGTAATAATGTTAAACAATACAACTAATATTTACATACCAACAATAATTACATACACACACTAAATTTTAATACCAAAGGGAATATGATAAAAGGCAACCACAAGATTAACAGTAAGGCTTCACCAACGATGTTACTCTTGCACCGACTTATCACTGGATTGTGAACAGTAACTCTGATCAACTGTAACAGTATTACTCTACTTATTCGATCTGATAAGATAAAGATGTTGACTGACCTAGGGACAATACCAACTCTTTATAGAGTAAAGATGGTCGTTAAATAACGTATTATGATGGATAACACTAATATCAAGTTTTGCCAGTTAATTGGTGTGAAATTATTGTTGGAATTTTGTTGTTTTAATGTCGTTTTTTCTGTTGGATACTATATTATATATGCTATATAACGTGGCTTTTAGAAACTATAACATTGTCTCAAAAAGTTTAAATTTATACAAAATTTGACTTTATAAACTACCACGGCTTCCCGCTAAGTTCGTTAGTCACCTTGATGTAGTAGTTGTAATAATTGGATGCCATTCGTTTCAGTGCCGTTCAAAGTTAAACAAATGCTCAACTAAAATACATTAACAAACTTGCTGTACTTTTTTTAATTTTATACAACAAACAAATTTTTAATTTCGTCTGATGTACTTTTAATGTATTCTGTGATTAAATTACATGAAAAACATAAAACCAATATTTAAAACTTTTATTGTTTTGTTTTAAAAGTTTAAATATTGGTTTTATGTTTTTCTTGTAATTTAACAGTGACCAATATAAGCTCCATCTACAGTATTCTGTGATTATAAATATCTGTAAAAATATATATTCTTCTCTGTTTCCATTAAAGCCGCGTTTACACCGGAAATGGCAACCAAAAATTGCCAACTCCGATTGCCGATGGAAGTTTGCAATTTGTATCTGCAACCATGAACACAGTTTGCTTAATATTTACTGAAACTTGCAACAACAAAATTAGACAGTATATAGAATGCCGAGTGCGGAAGAGGCTGTACTTGCTGCGGCAGCGTGTGTTGTTCTAGGTAAATTAAGAAGACGGAGAAGATTCTGGGTTCGACCTTCATTGCAGGCAAGAGCAAGGTATAGTGGCAGCGATCTATTGAATGACTTAAATAGAGATGATACAGATTCTTTTGACGAGAGAATCGAGATGCGATGGCAGTATAAAAACCTTTTAAGAATGTCGACCAACGATTTTTAATGTTTAATTGTTGGTATTGGACACATAATTAGCAAAAAGGATACTAACTACAGGAAAGCAATTCCAGTGCGTGAAAGGTTAGCTATAACTTTGCGATTTCTGGTAACTGGCGACTCTTATACAAGCATCAGTTATTTGTTTAAAGTTTCAGAAAGTGCGATATCTCTCTTTGTGCCAGATCAAGTCAAATCATAATTTATTTCTCAAAAATATTTACATGCGAGCACATTTACTATCAAATGTATATTATCTTGTTACTATAATAGTTAAATGTGTACTTAAAAACATTAAACATGAAAATATTACACTCATCAAATTAAAGTGGCCTAGGAAATGAGCCTACATGGTCAGAAAGTCTGTGCGTAGGCTCGAGTTGCTTCCCTGGAGGTTGTGGACGAATCGGGGAATTATCATATAACACAAACATACACATACACACACACGCGCGCGCGCGCCAAAAAAACGTATTTACATATTACGGTATTGAAATTTATTAGCGTACATACTACCAATAGTTTAAAGGAAAGATTTACTGAGATGAAAAACAATTAAGGAATGGTGTATTTTAAAGATCAAACGGTCAACACACGCAGAACAACCCTAACCTATTACTAGCAAATTTCTTGCCGAAATGTTATGAAATAAAAAATAAATGTATAAAATAGGAAAAACCCATAGAGGCATCGGTGCTGTTGAAGTGGCATTAAGAGGGGGGAGGCAGGGTCAAAAGTCAGGTCCGTCTGTAGTCAGCCGTGATAATTGCCTCGGCCTCCTACGCGCTGATAAGATACAGCTATTCATTCGAGCGTTTCTTGCATGTATATATTGACGGTGAGTTGAATATTTGGTTGTCAGGAAAGTATTTACAGATATTTCTATACAGAATATGGGATATATAAAGAGAATTTGTAGATGAGAAAGGATTTACCGATTTGCATTGATGAGACACCAATATTCCGTGAGTATCGTGTGTTATGAGAATGCGAAGTTGTAGAGAAAATTGTATAAAAATGTTTATAAATATGAACGAGAAGTGTTTTAATGAATATTTTTCGAATTGATAGAATGGCAGTTTCTTGATATAAAGTGTCAGTAGGATATCTCCTAGATTTTTTGAAACCGGCTTTTAAGATTGCCTTCTGAACCACTTGCAGAGGTTGCAAAAGAGTTTTATACGCTCCACCCCAGGCTATTATTCAAACGAGAACATCGATTGGGCATAGGCGAAATAAGCAAGTTTAATTTCTTTTTCATTTAAAATTTCCACTTAATTGTTTAAACGCAAATATATATTTCCTTGCTCTCTTTTTTACATATTCAACATGTGCAGACCATTTTAAGCGCTTATCAAAGAATACACCCAAATATTTATAAGGACGATACATTTTTCAATAGCTTCGCAAGATGTTTGTGAGGTTTTGATATGTTTTCCTGAAGGATAACATACAGGTGAGTAAATGTTAGTTACCTATCGACCACGTAGAGCCGATAGGTGGGAGGGATAGCGGGGTTAGTTGCAGACTCCAAGTCGCCGCTCAATTTGGCATTGCTACTCGTATTGCCAACCGAGGTTGGCAACCGCCTTTGATCTTTACCGACTTCAGTCGGAAAAACCAAATTTTGGTTGCCAACTCGTAAAATCGATCTGCAACTACAGTTAGTTGGCAATGCGAGTTGCAGTTGTTTTAAGGCGTTCGACTAAAAATTAAGATAAAAGTCAATCATTGGTTGCCAACTCCGGTGTAAACGCAGCTTAACTACCCACATACGCAATAATTATCATCGTAAAATTATTTTACATCAATGTATTTTATTTAAATGATCTATTATAATTATCGCTATCAAAATAGAGTTGTAAAGATGTTATCTTCTGTTTAATTAACAAATATAAGGAAGGGAAATTCACTACAGAAGATTTAATTGACTAGGTTGATAAAATACAAATTATACGGTCTGTATATTTCACGTGAAACCGATGCGAAGCCCTGGATGTGAATGGCCGACTTACGCTTGGTGACGGCCAACTTCCGACTTCATTTCTAGCTAAACTGCACAATTTATGATGAATACAAATTTTATTCCACTATTTTCTGTGACAATCATTTCCTGACCGAATAAACAAATCTTTTTCACATATGTATTTTATATGTTTTGTAGTTAAGAAAAGTTTGATAATATTAATGATATATTCTAATAGGAAAATAAAAATATACCAAAACTTTATAAAATCGTTTGTCATCTTGCCAATGTACCTCACTTACAAGAGTATACATTTTAGGATCATATTACAACTTCAACTGTGTTTTACGACAATGTAATGAAACATGGCAAATTAAAACTCGAAGTTTTGGATATTAGTTTATTGGTTTCACCAATAAAAGGGTGTGGTTTGGCTTCAAGTTCTGTATTTGGCCGTATATAAGAATTTCCAGAATATTTTATTTCTTTGGCATGTGGGCTAAGTCCATATTCGAGTGATATAGCGATGTGTGATCAAATGGCATTTAACATGAAAACGATGTATTTCAACAAACATCGTTTACAATTCTGAATAATCACTTAAAAAATTTTGAATAAGGAAAAAAATCAGTTGTTTTATTACTTATTATGTGAAGAATAGAACAGATATTACTAAGTAATCATGCAAGATTTAATTTTTTACGTTACAGTCTTGAATGTAAGTAAAATATTGATTAAATCAACAGCTGCAAAACTGTTGTCACACAATATAAAAACAGCTGACTCGAGTGTGTGTTTTTTTTTAGGTTACGAGGGACTGTCAGGGTAGCAGATTTTTACTTGCCAATACTTATTGCTGTTGAAGTAAAATACGTAGGGTGGTTGCCAATCAATACTAAAGCTTTCTGAAATATTTATCATTGTCTACAACAATCTGTGTAATTTAGAATAAAATTGTAGTTTTCTCAACTTCACAACATGCATTCTGATGAAAGGTATAATATTTTGCATTTCGTGCAGATAATAAGCTACAGTAAAGAAATAATGTATACTTGAGGGATACCAATGACCTTATATTAGGTCTAGGTTTTTCTATTTATTTTTATAACTTCTGTAAAAATATAAAGGACACAAAATTAAATACTATGCCTGCCCTAGTAGGTTTTTAAGCTTTTTCATGAGTTTTCTCTTTTTAACAATATAATGATTTCAATGAGTAGCCCTCATACTTGGAACCACTACTCTAGTCTGAAAGGATTATATATTTTGTATTTATTTCCATGGTTTAGTCATTGTATGACTATCAATTAATAGCACTTTATGTGATCAATCTAGGCCTATTTAAAAGCAAGTGGATCTAGATATTCAAGACAATATCTCATTTTATGACTATATTGAAGGTTTTCATGTTTTGTTGATGTTTAAAATGGTCAAATTAGCTTAGTACTGTTATTCAGCTTGGTCCTAATTGAAGATCAGGTAGGAATTAAAAATGTGAGATGATGGATTTTAACCATAATACTATTATATTGAACTTGATGTTCACATAACGTAGCTATCATGGGAAAGTTTGAGGGTAGGGTACAATAAGCAGACCCGGTTTTCTTATATTGAAGAATATAATCATCGATACCTTAATATTCACATCTCGAATTCTAGACTATCAAATAATGTAAAAGTATCTATAGTCCTAAAAATCATGTGTTTTAAATTAAAATATGAATATGTAGAAATATAGGAAAACTCATAAATAATTCAGAAATGGGGTAGACTTTTAACACTTTCAGGGCCAGGATCAAATATGAGATGTTGCCAAAAATTTTTTCACATATATCCCTTGTGACTAGTCAAAAGTACCAGGCTAAAATTGGCGATTTTACAGTCTCTTAGATTAAAATTTATTAACTTTTCATAAAAATTAGAGAATGACCTAAAAGTTACACCAAATTACTCGTATAGATATACACTATCAACAAAAAAAATATATAGATGTAGTTTTAAGTAATTAAAAAAAAATATAATGTTTTAATAGATTACATAAAATTTTTTTTATTTTTTTGTAAATAACTAAAAAAGGAAAAATCATTTTTACTGTGGAAAGCTATTTTATTATATTGTACATTTAGAAAGGAACAACCATAAAAAATTTTGTGTTATTTCTTTCATAAATAAATTTTTTATGACACATTTTTTATAAGTACGCATAATTGGTACTTCACAAGTGATAAAGCAACTGGACTCTTACACTGCAAGAAACTTAAAATAAATATTCACATTATGGATGTACCGGTAAACAGATGATTGTAGGATCCATAAATAGTTTCAATACAGTTAAAAACACTATTTACCAAGAAATATTTACACAATTTTATTTGAAATTTATTTACACTTTCTCTATTTACAAATATGCTACTTACAATTTCACTCCCGTGAGATCGCAAAATTTGTCAGTCATTGTAAAACTACTACACACAATAGCTAAGCACGTAACTACTAACACTACTAATATTTACAACCACAAAATAAAATAATAAAGGAGAATCCAGCATACAATAGTACGATTACACTAAAGCATAAAGAATTAACAACAATAGATCGAGTCAGCTGATAATGTCACGTGACAATTACGAAATAAAAATTCATAGACCTCCAAAATAAAATTGATATTAATTATCTACAAATATACCAGGGAATAAAAAAAAAACATAAAACTTTAATCATTTGACGTCGTATTTATTTAAGAAAACGACGAATATCAAGGCGACTATATATTGCCGCCTGCCGCTTTTTCGCTTATGTCACCGACGGCAATTATTGCCGCCTGGCCCAGAAAGGGTTAATAAGCGGCCTACATTTGTTATTCGGTTGTTTTAACGAATTGTCTTGATGTTTTTATCTGAAGGCATAATTCGCTAGTACAATTTATTTAACTTGGCATATGATTTCACCTTATTACTTACAGCAGTTTTAATGTACCTAAACAATAAACAGCAAGAAGTAACTAATATTTTGAGTCTGAAAATAACCCATGGGGAGAATTCTTTCCTCCATTTCACAAAAGCTGTTTGTTACTCATTGCTATTAAGCTGGGCAAGTTATAAATATTGTAAGGTTTCTTTGATCTGTAAGTCTTTGCCTTAGTTGGTTTTGTTGTTTTTTGTAATGTTAGTGTTAAATGTATGTTTTGAAAATTGTAATAAACGAGATTCTTCTTGTCACGGTAATTTATTATAACTCTTATTGTGTATGATTTTTTATTTAGAAGTTAGTAATATATCGAACAATTCGACAAAAACATCCGAATAACGAGTGTAGGCCGCTTATTAAAAGTCTTCCCCAAGAAATGACATAAATAATAAATGAACGAGAATGATTAAACAGGAAAACTCATAAATAATTATGAGCCACAATTCATATTGTTTATAGGTCATAATTATTGAATTGTTTATACTTATACAAATGTAATTATATGTTATTACGTGTATGTATAATAATTAATTATTATTACTGTTATATATATATATATACACATAATCGTATATATAAACCGGGTCCGCTTATCGTACCCTACCCAAGGTTGATTCAATATGAATGTTTATTTTAAACTTAAGTTCATCTGCGTCTTAGTGTAACATCTGAAATATGACGTCACAGACTTGACTCCTGCAATCTGGCGTCATTTTTGTCTAAAGTAATCCAATAAAAGTCTGGGACAAAACAAGCTCAAAGTGAATTCTGCATATGTTTCAACATCAGAGACACCTAAACTACAAGTTATAGTTACATTCTAGGTGAAGAGGTATTTTGT